>NC_041373.1:1385000-1495000 GCF_900634415.1 Cottoperca gobio
TATTAAGGAACAGGGTGTGAGAAAGTGCTACGAGGTCACTGTCACATTATCCAACCCTCCCAAGACATAATCCCCCTTTTCCAGCGTCTCCGGCAGGTTGTGTGTCCCAACCTGTCCACTGGCCGTACTTTAATTGTGTTTTTGCGTATTCATTTGGAGAAAGATTTGTTTCAGACAGTACTTGAGTGGACGGTCAAAAGGTTAGTTCAAAAATGGAATAGAAACAGCTCTGGTAACTGATTAAACTGGGGTAATTGTTTCAGGGTCGCATATTGAAATGCAGTTGTAGTCCATTTACTCTACACAAGAAAGACTTGTTCTCTCAAAATTATAGAATTAAGTCGAGGATCTACTAGTGCCCATAGGTTAATGGAAGGTCTTGTTGTTCCTCTAATTGGAAACATAATATCACTCCTACACTGTTACTTGTATATGTGTCACATATTTGCCAACAGTCAAAGACAGTTGTATAGTATGTACTGGTAAAATAAACATGTACTAAGAACTTGGCTTGATCCAACCAGAGAGACATTCAGCATAATGAGTATTGAGTGATCTCTGGACCACAAACTGATCCAAACTGGGCCTGTGACACTGATTGCTCTGGGCTGATTGATCCGTGCTGATTGTTGGAATTCGACCCCATAGTCATTAGTTAATGTTAGTGAAGCTGTAGTTCTAAAATGTGTTGCCTCCTCATTAAAAATGAAAGCCTGGCCCTAATGCTGATGGCACAAAGCAACCAGCGAGCTGTTAAAGCCACGCTTACATTATTAACACAGATAAACACTAGCATCTGGAGCTAAAGAGGAAATATCTCTGTGATGATGATTTAACAGACACACTCACACACAAACGGATACATAAGTGTGATTATCACTACAAATATCTTCAGTTTAGTCTCAGATGTGATGTATGTGCATATACTCATCGGCATAAAAGGGTGAAAAGGCCCAATAGACACGAAGTGTGATCAGTGTGGATTTATGGGCTTTCATTGTAAAGACACAAATACACAGACAGAGAGAGCTCAGGAGTGTAAATGATGAAGGTTCTCTTTGTATTTGTTAAAGTGGTGTCCAGTGTCTCTGATCTACTTTTAACACTCCCAGAAAGGCCATTACAATTAAAGGAGCGCTGGCCAGAGCGAAGGTAAAAGGAGAAGAGTGTGATGAGAGTAAAAGAGGGATGTCAGCACAAAGAAAGGCAGAGATGCTTTTAGCCTCTCTCCGCAGGAGTAATGTCCAATTACTGCTCCGTTTGAGGCCTCCGTCTCACACTGTCATCAGCACACAAGCACCAGGTTATGGCCCTCTGCAATGGGCCGATTGTCAGCTACCATGGATCACAATCAGCCAGCGAGTCCTCTGGGCCATCCGGAGAAGACGGCATCTCACATTGAATATTCATGTTGTTTTACTGGTTATAATAGGCAACATCACAGTCAGACAAGCTCAGTGCTGCTTCTCAGCTCCACAACATGTCTTTGTGAACAGTTTGCTTCAGTTCAGTTTTATATTTGTCTTTCCTGAGTTTACAAGCATTAAAGGAAAAACTATAGATGACAGTTTGCAGATGTGTTGGTGTTTCATCTCCTCTGACTCTGACCAGCAGGTGGTACCAGATATTTAACTTTCTTTTCTTTGTCTTTTTCTCTCTGTCATTGTACCGGTCTCACACAAAGGGTGTTAGAGTTGCAAAATTGTTGAAACATGATGCGTTGAAATATGTCAGAGCAGTAAATCCTTGATATTTCTGCTGATGAGCGAAATGAGTAAAGACTGCCTTCCCATTCTCAAGTTTGCTGCTTGGCGTCTTTTCTTGTTAGTAAGTGATCTACAGAAAGAGTAACATCTAATGGACATTACATTCTCTGCAAGACTTGCAAGAATGATGAAGAATTTTTTTATTCACAATTCTCATTTGACCTCAACTTGGAAGATTAAAAACGTTCCAATATAACAATAACTGTGTGTGTGTGTGTGTGTGTGTGTGTGTGTGTGTGTGTGTATTTGTGGTGCTTTTCCTTTTAGTCCCTAGCACTAGGTTTATTTTTTAATTTGGGTATTTTTATTGAGTAAATAGCTTAAAGACAAATATGTTGTTGTTTTTTACACTTTAATACCCTCAAATATACTGTTTTTTTCAAAAAGTTATTATGATATCTTTAACATATACAAAAATTTGCTGATTTTCCAAATCTGAGATATTTCAATAAATAAACACACATAAATACATAAAATCAAGTCATCATTAATTTGACAGCATGTGGTCTTACTAGCACTATATTTTTTAGTTCATTATGCACTGACACACACTCACACTGACTCCAACCTGTATGCCGAACATGCAGCTTCTCAGTCTATCGCAGTAACATGCTGAGGCTGCTTGTTAGAGTCAGTTCTCACCTGTTTAATGACCAGCAGCAGGATGGGGTCATAAATATGTGTGTGTGTGTGTGTGTGTGTGTGTGTGCGTGTGTGTGTGTGTGCGCGCGCATGCATGTGTTTATGAGGGAGTGGGTGTGTTTGCCTTCATGCATGCGAGCATGCACATACACCTACAAATGTGCTGACCGTCTAATCATTAAATGAGTGAAAGGGCATGTTTGCAAGCACTGTCATTTCATGATGACACACACACTATGCATTTTAATTTTGATTCCATCACAGTGGTAAAAATATTAACATTCACAATAACTTAAATGAATATTCCAATAAAAATGTTCAACAGCTGCTGTCACATCTTCAGGTTGGACACTTCCACCTCCCCCTTCTTCTAAAACATGTTCCTCCCCAACCTCCCTCACTCTCATTTCTCTCTATGTCTCTCTCTCTTTTTATTCTCTCATTCATCATGTTGACAACAGCACGGCTACTTTTATGAAATGGAGAAAAATGTTTAAGTCAGCTTTTCTTTGTGTCTTTCTCTTCCTCCCTCATCCCGCTTGGCCATCTAGATGTGTGTATGTGGCTGAGCGCATACGTGTGTGTGTGTGTGTGTGTGTGTGTGTGTGTGTGTGAGGAGGGCAGACAGGAATCATTTCGGCTCAGTGGAAAGCACTTTACATAAGACCCAGATGGGATTTGGCTGCAGATGCAGAGTTGCCAGTTATTAGTGAATTGACTCACATTTGTTGCCTTAAACTTCATATATACGTTGCTTCCTACAGAAGCCAGGTGCCTATGGTATCATTCGACAACTCATATCATAGAGAAACAGAAAAAACCTTTATCTCACACACACACACACACACACACACACACACACACACACACACACACACACACACACACACACACACACACACACACACACACACACACACACACAGTGTTATACAAATAACTAAAGTGTGTTCTTCATCTCCCCATATGTCACATCTACTTATGTGTTTGAAGTATAGAGAAAACTTGCCCTTCATGTCATTTAGGTGCAAATATTGCTGTTTCCTGCCGATAAGTGACACACAACCTCCACTTCCACTTTAATATAGAAGCCATTACTCTCTACTCAGTACTCTTGCAGATCACAGATACTCATGCGTGCATTCCTTTATGTGTGAATGTAAGCGATAATCCGACTTGAATGAAAATAGCATCTTCTTTCTGATAAATGGAGTGCGTCTCGGAGCTTTAGTAGAGGCATAGTTGTGTCATGGCATGGCATTACAATGTAATCCAGGATATAAATTTGGGTCTTCTCTAATTGGCTGAGATCTAATAATGGCTGTTATTAATGAAACATATAATTATGAGATGGCTATAAACTGCTTCACTCAGTGTTTGTGCGGTGTCTTCACTGTTTATTTTTGTGTGAACCTGCATATGTTTGCGTGTGGGTCAGTTTTATATACAAACAAAGGTAGGTGAGTTCAGTTCAGCCCTAGCAGTTCATATCCTCTGCTGCTCATCGTATTATCGCCTAAACAACACGTATGTATGACCAAGCATCTTAGCAGGCCATGTGAATTATGACTCTTGTCTGTCAGGATCAAAGGAAGTAGCGGGACATTGGTACAGAGCCAGAAGACAATCAAACTGTTTACTATAGTTTTTTAATAGGCAATCAAAAACAACTGTGATTTATTTAGAACAATTGGTTAGTGCTGGATAAATCCCGGCGCAGACTACGTTACTTCTGCTACAGTTTGCCTCCCCCAGATACATTTTTGAGATGTGAGACAAAAACCCCATTTTAAGCACTTTTGAGAAACTTTTGAAATGTGTTTTGTCATAGTAAAAATCAAGATGTGCTTCGAGCACTTTGGGGAGACAGGGGTTGAGTGGAATCCAATAAGAACGCAACAGGAGCACACACAGAAACACAAAAATGACACTCCCATACAATTAAACTGCATTGTCAATTACATTTTGAGGGATTACATTTGTTTTTGAGATATCACAAATAAAGGTATCCCTATGGAGGATGATGGGGGGAGATACAACAAACACAGGACTCTCACCCAGGAGACCACTCATTGTTTCTCGTGTGAAACCTTTTTTTACATACATACGTACGCAACTGTAATCTGGGAGAAAAAACGTTTCCCTTGAAACGTAATTAAGAATGTAGTTTAGTTGTATAGGAACATCAATTTTAGTAGACAGGCTCGGCTTATTGTATGTTTGTGTTGCAAAGTGGAATCATTTAATAATTAACTTGTCTGAGATCAGGTTTCAGGCTCCATCAACCTGACAGTAATCAGAAGTCGCTTACAAAAAGCAAATGGTTGACGCTGTCGCCATTGTTTCTAATGCAAACATAATCAGTGGCAGCAGCAAGGAGAGAGAGGGCAGTTAAGTTCTGAGTTAAAATACAGAAGCCATGAGTTGAACTACAGAGCCCATGAGTTGAACTACAGAGCCCATGAATTGAACTACAGAGCGAATGAGTTGAACTACAAAGCCCATGAGTTGAACTAAAGAGTCCATGAGTTGAACTACAGAGCCCTTACTGAGAAAAACAATGACGTTTCTGAGTTACTGAGTTGTATAATTCTTCACCAGCAGTGAACAAGTATATCAGATTCAACGTGTGATTATAATGTATGGGCCAATAGTTAATGATATTAGTTAGCTAAATGTGTTATGTAAATTGTGTTATATTGCTAACCATTTAATCTATTTTAAGCTACAAATTGTTCTGTTCAGTTGCATGATGATATTACAGTAGGTGGATAGCAGCAGCCTGTAGTGTATGGTAGTAGGATTGGATGTGTGTATGATTTTATTTATTCCTGCAAGTGTATATGGTTTATGGTTGTGTATGTATATTAGGATCTTCACCTGCAGGCCTATGCTTTGTATCTGTCCATTTTATTCTTTTTGATTTTGTAGTAGGCAGAGGCTACAGTTACATCCTCACTGAATCTGAAAGTGTGAGGGTCGGTGTGTGTCCTCATCTTTTCTGATGTTTTGCAATATTACGTCCATATGGTACCAGCAAGTGTGTCTGTGTGTGTGTGTGTGTGTGTGTGTGTGTGTGTGTGTGTGTCTGTGTATGTGTGTGTGTCTGTGTGTGTGTGCGTGCGTGTGAAGGATGCCCTGATTAGGCCTTTCGTCTCCTCCCCAGACATGTTGATAAGGCTTTCTCTGTACTCACTTAATCTTCATTAAAGATTGAAGCAAAAGTGGAAGAAAAACGTAGTGGAGGAAACAACAATTACATTTTAACCTGTGCGATAAGGCCCTATCTGTGGCTTCCACCTTTTTGCTCAACTCTGGTCCACTTGGAGGGCATGAGAGGTTTTTCGGCATTGTATGCTTTTAGCAGGTAAAGAGGTACTGTGGGAGGATGGGCTGATATGGACTGCCTCTGATTTCTGGCTGTCCTGATAGCGGTGGGCAGCCCTCGAGCCATGCCAGCCAGGCCACTGCCAGCACCATTACCTTTTAAATTATGCCTCGTCCGCTGGCCCCATGTGAACGTCCCAGTGTTGCAGCACGAGAGGAAGAGTGCTTTAATAAATGTCAGGCCGGATCTTTATCGACGCCAGCGTGGTTCTGCTGCTTCATCACTTACACTGTAGCCTCAACTGTACTCTGCTGCAGTGTGTGTATGTGTGTGTGTAGAGGCACACACTGCTTTATTTCCAATCTGTGCCTGTGTGCTCTGCTCTTTTCCCACTGTAGATACAAAGGCACTGATTTAGTTATTTAGTTTAATTAAGATGACATCCCGTTACTCTCACCTGCACAAAGGAACCTGGTTTCAGTAGGATATGTGTACTCCCTCTTAATTAAACAAAGATACCGTGCACATGCGTATTAATGTTTCCAATAATAAACTGCAGATGCAGTATCAAATGTTCTGCAGTTAAATCTGAAACTTACTGATGGGATATATTGTTACAGCAGGATAGATATGATCCATATGATCAAGTATTTATAAACCTGCAACACATTCAGCTGATGCTGATATGCAAAGAGAAAAACTAAAAAAAGAAAAAAGCTTAAACATTCAGTCTCATGGGCCGGTTGCTTCCTACTTCTTGCTGTTTTTTTCAACACTAGTGATGTGTCATGTCTGAGGTATAGATGTCCATCCTGTCTGTCCTCCAGCAGCTGCCAGTATTTTCTTTGTGCAGACAGTTGTTTTATCTCCTAACCCCTACAGGTTGATAGTAGGTTAGTTTTTGCTCTGTGTGCACAACATAAGTTTCAACAAAATAAGCAAACACTGGATTCACGAGAGAAATCCACCAGGCAGCGTTAAATCCAAAATGTATTATGTTTGTGAACCTTTCAAAATACTAATGACAATAACAACAAGGTAATATCCAAATTTGGTAAGACTTTTAGACTTTATTTGTTATTTAGTTAGTTTGAATATTTCAGCTGTTTTGCTTTTTCTGTAGATGTTTAACAGATCGTCTATAGGGTATATAGAGTATATGTGACATGCCATGCATATATTGTATAATTATAGCTACATGCTTTACAAATTAGCATAGATTGAGTTAGTAGTTCAAGTTCAACTAAATTATTCTGAGAATAGAGGATCATACATGCTTTCCATGTTGCGCGGAAGTCTTTTGTTAGGCTTTTTCAGAAGGGAAATACTGGTCAGTCTGCTTGTTTTAAAGCCCTGTATGGTCCCAGTCATTTACATCCAAAATGATGAAAAGGGCAGCACATTGCTTGGCTTTTATACAAGAGTCAACTTGGAGCCATGGAGAACTATGGTGTCACTAAGAGAAACAGCAGTTTGTTCAAAGATCACATCCATCCATCCATCCATCGTCTACCGCTTATCCGGGGTCGGGTCGCGGGGGCAGCAGCGAACCGATCCAGTGACTGCTGAAGATTACAGACTGATGATGCCATCAGGACCACATCATCTGCAAAGAGCAGTGATGAGATCCTCAGCCCACAAAACTTCAACCCCTCTCCTCCACGACTACGCCTCGATATCCTGTCCATAAAAATCACAAACAGGATTGGTGATAAAGCACAGCCCTGGCGGAGGCCAACATTCACTGGGAACGAGTCTGACTTACTGCCGAGTATCCGGACACAACTCTCGCTTTGGGCATACAGGGATTGGGCGTACAGTGACCCCCTCACCCCATACTCCCGCAGCACCTCCCACAGTATCACCCGGGGGACCCGATCATACGCCTTCTCCAGATCCACAAAACACATGAAGACTGGATGGGCGTACTCCCAGGCCCCCTCCAGGATCCTTGCAAGAGTGAAGAGTTGGTCCGTTGTTCCACGACCAGGATGGAATCCGCATTGTTCCTCTTCAATCATAGGTTCGACTATTGGCCGAACCCTCCTTTCCAGCACCTTGGAGTAGACCTTACCAGGGAGGCTGAGAAGTGTGACACCCCTGTAATTGGCACACACTCTCTGGTCCTCCTTTTTGAATAGGGGAACCACACCCCGGCACTGTCCCAGACTTCCACGCAATGTTGACGAGGCGTGCCAACCAAGACAGCCCCTCAACACCCAAAGCCTTCTTCATTTCTAGACGGATCTCATCAACCTCTGCGGCTTTGCCACTGTGGAGTTGTTTGACTACCTCAGTGACCTCCATCAGGGAAATTGACGATGGTCCCCCATCAGCTTCCAGCTCTGCCTCTACCATAGAGGTTAGTCGGATTCAGGAGTTCCTCTAAGTGCTCCTTCCACCGCCCGATAACCTTCTCAGTTGAAGTCAGCAGGGTTCCACCCTTGCTGTAAACAGCTTGGATGGTTCCCCGCTTCCTCCTTCTGGACGGTTTTCCAGAAGCACCTTGGTCTGCTTTGCCTCTGCCACAGCCCTTCGAGTCCGTCAGTACCCTGAAACTGTTTCCATAGTCCTCCCGGATAACATAACCTGGAAGGCCTAGGGTGGTCTGGTACCACGTACACTTATGAGCATCCTAATGTTCGAACATGGTGTTTGTTATGGCCATTCTATGACTAGCACAGAAGTCCAACAACAAACGACCGTTCAGGTTTAGATCAGGGAGGCCGTTCCTCCCAATCACGGCTCTCCAGGTGTCTCCATCATTTCCCACGTGCGCGTTAAAGTCTCCCAGCAAGAATACGGAGTCCCCTACTGGAGCCCTCTGCAGGGCTTCATTCAGGGTCTCCAAGAAGGCCAAATACTCAAAACTGCTGTTTTGGGCATAGGCACAAACAATAGTCAGAGGTTTCACCCCCATAACCCAAAGGCATAGGGAGGTGACCCTCTCGTCCACGGGGGTGAACTCCAACATAGCGGCGCTCAGTTGGGGGCGTCATGAAGACGTTTTGAACCATTCTTAGTCTGTCCCCTTACCTGATCGAATTTCAAGTGATAAAAAAACTTACAAAACATACAATCTGGATCATATAACTTAAACCACTTTGCCTTTTTATTGGTTTTAACCACATCTATTTTTAAACAGAAGTAATGGATGGACTGCATTTTCTAATATGTTGCGATCAACACGTCAGCATTCACCCACATTCACACACGTTCAGTATCTACCATACAAAGTGTACATCAGTTCGTTAGTAGGTATAATATAACCATTCACTCACACACTGTTGGCCATCGGGAGCAAATTGGGGTTCAGTATCTTGCCCAAGGACACGGCCCCACAAGTTTGTCATGGCATCCATAATATGAACTTCGTTGATCTCCGTTGAGCCAGTCTGTGCCTTTCTGGATGAGCGTATGGGTAGAATGTGCCTTGGCTATACCCCACTCCTTTATTGTTGCACACATCCGCAGGTGGTTTTAGCACAATTAAAGAACCTGTTAATAAATAATAGCCATCCCCCCCACTCCAACCCTAATAAATCCATTATAATGGCAGACCATAGAGTTTCTCCTGTTTTTACTCAATAATTGATGAAGACAAATTCCTCCAGGCACTAATTAGATCAACAGGAAATTAGTATTTATTGGAATACAGGCCTTCGGAAAAGGTCATATTGAAAATTTGCTCAACGTCTAGTCTTCCATGTAACACTTTCATGGTTATGCAAAAGGTTTTAATGGAAAGTATATTGCTCAATACAGTCAACAGTGTTTGAACAGTGTGAAGGTAGAGAGGGGGTGGAGAGGGAGGAACAGCCAGAGCAAAGCGACAGAGAGAAGGGATGTTTTATAACTACCTCTGCTTTATTTCTGTTTAACAGTCATGAAAGTACCACAAAAGAGTACACAGTTACAACGTCATCGAGCATCCAGTCTACTACATCAAAAGAGGAATAGACTGGCCAGTCCTGGATACACACTATACAGTTTTTAACCTGTGCATAAACCAAAGCAAGAAGCATAACACCATCTCAGAATACCATATACAAGGGACAGAGAAGGTAAGAGTCACTCAAATATCTCTTCTCTCATGTCCTCATAGAAAACATTGGAAGATCCAACTTGTGTGTCTTCATGTTCTCTCCATGAATTCAAAAGTGATCTTTATGTGTACATACAGTAGTTGTGGTTCCCAAGCTTTTTAAAACCAAATATATTTTGGGGGTTTTTGGCTTAATTTGTAAAAAATGTGTACTCAGCATTTTTTAATGGAAAGTCAGTGGTTAGCAACTGTAGCTGTTAGCAAGTAACTGTAGTCGGTGCGGGCTGACCAGAGGTAGCTCCTGTTTGCTGTCCCCGGTGATAGACTAGGTGACTGTTCGAAAGAAGTATAATCAAAAGCCCACGGCTCACCACCAACCGCTTGCTGTTTCTAACAGGTTCTCCCCACTCAGCGATGCACCTGCTGAGAAACCAACTCTGGTTATCGGTAGATGAATTTGGAGAAACGGGAGGTTTGAGACACCAGCGACGATAGTCACGTGCATTCCAGGGGCAAGAGCGGGCGACATATAAGCACATGTAAAACTGCTGACTAAGGCTAAACGTAAAAATAGTAAGATTGTTATTCACGTCGGTGTAATGACATACGATTACATCAATCGGAGTGCACTAACATTAACGTGGAGTCGGTGTGTAGATATGCAAAGACGATGTCGGACGTTGTTTTCTCTGGTCCCCTGCCAAATCTAACCACTGATTTGGCAGCACCTTGAGATTGCTTTTAAATTTGAAAGGCGCTTTATAAATACAATTTATTATTATTATTATTATTATTATTATTATTACATGTTTAGCGGCATGTCATCATTCCGTCACTGGCTCTCATGGTGCTGTCCAGATAATGATGTGGGCTTCATAGATAATTGGCGGACTTTCTGGGGAACTCATAGTCTGATTATAATACATGGCATCCATCCTACTTTGGAAGGAGTAGATCTCATATCTAGCAACATTACAAAGTTTATTAGTGGACCTGATCCATGACAACCCGTAGTTGAGACCAGGAGACAGAGTTGCAGTCTTACACACATCTCTGTGCTACCATACTGGCACCCACTCGAATCCCAACTAGTGACTGTGTCTGCCCCACGACTACTGAAATTAATAAAATCAATGGTAAACAGACGCTGGTTTCCAGAACTCTGCACCATAAACTGAACGTAAAGAGTATGTGAGCGAGATTATATTGTGTGATTGACTTGTCTTGCTGTGCATCTGTTTTCTGGTGTCTTGCTAAATAAAATAAAATAAATAAATAGGCCAGGCCTCTAATGTTTCATTTAATCACACTAAAGGAATACAGTGGAGTTAGTTTTAAGTACATACTAGTCCACATGTCAATGTCTTAAAAAGGAATAACACTGTATAAAAGGTGGGAAGCATAATGTGCAAGTGCTTACAAATTCAAAATAATTACACATAAATGCTAGTAGAGCCTTAACAAATCAGATGTATACATGCGCTCATGTGTGAATAACTATTTGCTATGTGTTTGCTATGTTTGATATAGTGTAGTATTGTCTACCTGAGCAGAGAATGAAGTCTCTCCCTGTGTGTTGTAATCAGATATTCTGTGCTTTGTTCGACATCAAGACATTGATTAAAATAACGTCTGATAACTAAAAGCTTTTAAGTCACAGAGTTAAAGACAAAGATTGTACTATTTCACTGAGTAAATCACTTGAAGCTGTTGACATAAAAGGATCTCTGGTCATAGTGTTAGTCTAGATCAGGGGTGTCAAACATACGGCCCTTGGGCCGGAACCGGTTCGCCAGAGGGTCCAATCCGGCCCGCGGGAGGATTTTGCAAGGTGTAAAAATGACAGCGAAGACATTAACTTCAAATTTTCAATAGAATTAACTGCTATTTCAAATATGTCAACTGGGAATAAAGAGAAGGACAGGAAGTAAAGGGAGGTCAGCGGTAATGTTACACAACACTGCCAAGCAAGCAAACTGTTCATGCTGGAGCTGCCGGTAAAAATAACTTCTGGAGCTGACGGGATCTGTCAACATTACACTCGCAGCTTCATTACCCAAAATGTCTTTGTCTAAAAAGGAGAAAAGTGGACACAGAGAGTAGAGTTTTCCAAGAAAAATGGACTGTTTCCTATTTATTCACAGAAGTGAGTGGGAAAGCTGTGTGCTTGGTGTGTTCACAGCAGGTTTCAGTGCTCAAAAAATATAATATTTAGCGCCACTATGAGACTCGAAAAATACAACAGCTTGCAAGGACAACTGAGGAGATAAATTAATTGTTAGCAGGTCTGAAGAAACAGCAGTCTGTTGTTATCCGTAGCCGAGATATCGGCGATGCAGCAGTGAAAGCTAGCTACCTTATTGCTAGCGAAATAGCATTAGCATCAAAGCCATACTGCAGTGTTTCGCTCGCCGTTCACGGTCAAGGCTTCTTATCTGCCCGTCGACATCTAACTTGAAGTAATCGACTTGCAGTGTGATTCAGATTTGAAGGACAAATTTGCCTCGGCGGACTTGGACACCTTTTATCACCATCTCAGGGTACCCCAAATTGACAGCCCTCACTGCAAAGGTTTTGTGAATGTTTGGGACTATCTACCTTTGTGAACAACTTTTCTCAGTAATGAGTATCAATAAAACAAAGCTGTGCTCTAGGCTCACACACAAACATTTAAATGACATTCTGAAATTGACTGATATTGATGCACTTGTGACACTAAAAGTTGCCAAGTTTCAGGAGCAAACTAAACAGTGAGTAAGCCTACTTAATGTAAAATGCTGCTTCAGGCACTTTTGCATGTTATATATTTCTGTAAGAATATATTTCTATGAAAATGAATACTTACTGTGGAAATATTTAAAGACATTGAACAGTGTGAAATATAATGTCAGTCAGCAGCTGCAGTACAAAGAGACACAACCTTTATGTATTTTATGTATACATTTTATACATTTACAAGGCAGGGGGATAACTTAACCTTATTACTTAATAATTGTTACTTTAGTTTGTATTGTGTGGTGTGTCAGGATTACTACACAGATGTGGAAATTAATGTAATTTTAAAAGTATTTCTATATCTTGACAAGTTGTTTTGATCATAAAATAAAATATTATATTGTTCCAGATACCTATGACTAAATGTTTTGTGCCTGATACACTGATCTGTAAATTGTAATTCAACTAAATGATAAACTGAGGCATAATATTGTTGAAATTGCACTTTTAGGTTGTTCATAATGTTTTGTAAAAAGATAGTTCATTAAATGTGAACATTTTCAGAATGTACTTGTACTGTTTTGCACTAAAACAAAAGGAAACATTTTGAGATCTCGTTATTTATAGGTTATTATGATATCATTTTACTGGTCCGACCCACTTGAGATCAAATTGGGCTGTATGTGGCACCTGAACTAAAATTAGTTTGACACCCCTGGTCTAGATGCACCTTGCAGAGGACGTCTTGGGCCAGCTGCCCTTCAAAACTCATTGATTCACTTTAACTACCATTTTTCATTAAAAGTCTCATCTTGGCCTGAAAGTGTAATGGTATGTTCTGAAACCTCTTTAAAGTATATGCTCTTCAGATATACTACGCTATGACTTGCATACTGTATGTATGTACAGTATGTGTGAGTTTGCTTAGCTACTCTTATGCTGCAGGTGCATAAACTTCACAATGCAGATAGGTTATATGCACTGCAAAGAATCAAACACGTGTGGAGGTAGATTACATTTTCACAAATGACATGTGTCCTGTTTCACCATGTCAGTGATGTTGATCAACAGGTACTGAGAGGAACGGACAACTCAGATAGAATTTCCCTCCTCGGTAGCTACAGGTTTACCTCACGTTAGAAATACTTTTGTTTGAAGAGAAATCAGTCCCATTGCATTGTGTCAGATTAAATCAACAGCTTGTTTTTGGATATTGAAGCATGATCTCAATCAAGAACCTCCAACATTATATCCTGGTGTCACGTGTCCACAAGAGCAAAAGTATTCCTCTCTCTCTCCCCCCTCTCACTCTCTCTCTTTTGCTCCCTCTCTCTCTCTCTCTCTCACTCTCTCGCTCCCTCTCCCTCTCCCTCTCTCGCTCCCTCTCTCTCTCCCTCTCTCTCTCCCTCTCTCTCTCTCCCCCCTCACTCTCTGCCCCCCTCTCAGTCTCCCCCCTTCTCACTCTCTGTCCCCCACTCAGTCTCCATCTCACTCTCCCCCCCTCTCGCTCTCTCTCTTGCTACATAAGTAAGTGATAGTTCAATTACAATAGAGAATGTTCTGTTTGTATTTACTGTATTTGTGTCCATGAGTATCATATGATGATACACTAACTGAATATTGGAACATTTACAGTACCAGCCATATATCTTTTTCAGTTGAGATAAGTGAATATTGGACTTAATCATCAGGTGGACCAAAACTCAACTCCAAACAAATGTTATTGTCGCTCTATGACTGCTGGATGTGCAATTATTTGATTAAAAGTTCTAACTTATTTTGTCAGTGTTATGAGTACAATCTTTCTTTTGCTGCCCCTATCTGTTATTGTAGGTTTTAATTTTATTTGTGGACCAATGAGCACTGTCGCCTCACAGCACGAGGTTTAATGCTGCAGGGCCTTTTAGTGTGGTGTTTGCACATCGTCTTTGTGCCTGTGTGGTCTTCCTCTCGGTTCTCCAGTTCCTCCTGCAGTCTGAAGACATGCATGGGTTAAATTATAGTACTGTGGCCGTGCGTAGAAACGAGGATACAGTAGACAAGTTGTCAAGTCGAACGTTTACTTCCCAACATGAACAGTAATACAGTGGCAGTAGTGAAGCATGCAACGACAGGTACAACTTATATCAACCGGTATATTTCAAACTTCCGCTAACTCTCAATATTACCCAGCAACTCCTGGGTTACACGTCTTAAAGGAGACGTACCTCCTCTCATAGTGTTCAGTGAATGCCAGTGTCCCAAGTGGGTCACCACAGTACCTCATTGTTTATATTAAAACACTCACATATTGGCATGTGTACATCGAAAGGCTATTATTTCTCCTGTTCCTAACCAAAGTGATCCAATGTAAATGATGGGGGACAAAATCAGCAGTACTTGTTTTGTGTCAAAATAACCTCTAAAGTTGATCTGAAGTTAGTATGAAGCTTCAGTGGTTGCAGTAAGACACATCCATTAGGGTCCGTTTCAGCTGAATTATCCACATATCTTTGCACAGAATGAAGACAGTGGATTATGTCCCCTATCACTTACACTGGAGTCACATAAGGAAAGGATCTATTTTCAGCCAATATGAACAGCAAATGTGTCACTCTGGTGTGAAATGTAAACAACAGCGTGTCATCAACAAAAATATTACTTCTATGCCCTGTACTGGTTAACAAAACGGGCTGCCGATGTCTACTGAGGGATTACTTTGCATACAGAGCCAAATATGCTAAATGTGTTCATGCAAGGGAGGAAATACTTCAAACCACATCAAGCCCCTCAGTGACAGACACCAAGACCTCTCCAAGAAGTAGAACACATGACAGGCTAGCAGTGGTGGGCCGTCAGGGCCAGCAAGGCCTTCTCTGCTGGCCTAAACATCAGAATATACATTTAATTTTTATATATTTTTTCTACAAATATGTATTAAATTATTCCCCATAGTCTATTCTCTTCATTTCATAGCTTTCCTCTTGGTTGCGCTACTTCCAGCCTCAGGTCTGGCCTTTATGTTAGAGCTTTTATCCAATCATATTTCAGCCATAATGTGTTGCCAGGATCCAAGAAATCTGCCCTTAGGCCTTCAGAATCAACAGTGCGGGCACCTGTTGCTTAAAGTGAACGGAGACAAAACTGTAGCGTTAACCAATCAGATTTCAAGTTGGGGACACCGGGGCCAGCAAGCAGGCGTACGATAACGTCAGCACGTCCACGTCTTTTGATTGGATACGCACTATTGAGAGGCAGAGCTATGCAGAGCTAGCAAACTTTGAATGAGCTAATTTGTGTAGATTTCTACAAGCTGTTTTTTTTCAACCCAAAGAGATCGATTTGGTCGCAGATATAATTACAACGCCATTTTCGAGATGAACTTTTCAAGAAAAGATAGACATCGACGCCAACCCCAAAACTAGCGAGCCTATCACACCTGGGAAAAGGGTTTGTCCGCCACTTTCAAATAACTAACTACAAGCAGTACACCTGGCTCACCGCCTCCGAGAGGCACTGCACATTGTACTGCTGGGAATGCCTGCTATTTACAACTAAATGTTTCGTAAATATTAATATAACTCTGTTGGTAAGGTGATGCAACGCCCGGTTATACTCCGCTTCTGTCTAAATGTATAGTTTCTAGAGCCATGGGGTCATAATGATGGTATTAAGAGGTGGAATAATTCAGGTAGGACTGTGTAGGACATCACTGAAGGCCTAGATGTGAAATGTACGGCCCGCCACTGCAGGCTAGCAAATAAGCTATGGGGCTGACTCGTCAGCTAATAGGATGACGATGAGCTGCTTATCATACACAAGCATATTAAAAATTGTGGACAAATGTACACACACACACACACACACACACACACACACACACACACCTCAAGGTAAAACATCTGCTACCTTAGCCCCTTCATGTGTTTATTCATTCTCCTAGCAGTGTTGAGCTAGTGTGCTAAACAAGAATTCCTCATATAGCTTTCAGTCTTGCTTTAGTCTCTCCGTTAATCAGCAGCTTGCTAATTAGCTCTCAGTATGCTAATTCAGCCTGTGCTTTTCCCTTTCCCACTTGTGCTAACTTATTAGCCCAAATTAGCATCAGGACTGATTAGCTGTTGCTCAGCCCCTACGGAGTGGCCAAGTCAGCTTCACTTGCTGTTTTGTACAATTGTAATACAAGCTGCAAAAGTGATTCACCTCAACTTGTTCTCAACTCCTGTTTAACTCTGCAAAGGAAATCTACTCGTCATTAGTTTTACAGCTATTTTACATCAGATATATACTGTATATATTAAAGTTGTTCTGATGGTGCAATTAAAAGTCAGGGCATCACCAAAGTCCATATTATATATATTATCTTGCGTTAGCTAAAAATCATTCGAAATAAAATGGTAAGAACATTTTTTTTTGTATGGTTTGCTTTCCAGGGGGACAGTTATTAATCAAAACACTCAATAAACCCACTAAAAACTTTGTAAGTATTAAAAGAATAGAAAAAACAGAATGGAAAGGAAAAAAATAAACAACCAAAAGGGGTGTCCTGCCTTTTCCGCAAATCTTACTCCCTCAAATTCTTAGGGGGAAAATACCTGAGCAATAACAACAAGATAGTCTCTAACATTCTGCTGATGTATTAGATGTAGGTCACCAAAGTACTAATGTAGCCTGATAACATGAGCACACTGTTTCTTTTTTTTCCCCTTTTAAATGAATGTTTAAATGTTGCTTTTAGTTGAGATAATTAAAACTACTGGATCAAGTTTGAACTGAGGCTAAATTAGGACGACTGCACCACATTGTTATATCAAGCCGATACACAAAGGAAAGCGGGAAAGAAAGAATACTGAACTGAAAGTAAGGTCTCCACCGTCCCCCACCCCTGCTGCTGCTCCGCCATGTCATATAGTGAACATAAAACATGATGAAGCTGTGCGATAGGACAAGAGAGGCCAATGACTGAACAAGGCTTTGATGGGCTTATTATTCTAACTTTGATTTATAGTAATTGACCTCTAAGTGGAGCAGGTCATAATTAATGGTGAGGGGAAAAGGCCAGCTCTCTCTCTCTCATCGTCTGCTTCTTTCTGCCTCCCTCCACAGGAAGCAGATATTGGACTTGGAAAATCCACATTTTGTAATATTGAAAGAAGACTTTGATCTTTCCCCAACCCATGACACGCTGTTTGCTCAATTAAAGTGTTAACCTCTTTAGCTGATGTCATGAACTTCATCACAATTAATCATAACTATATACATTCAAATCAAATAACTTTAATAAAAAGTCAATTTAAATGTTAAACATGCCATTTTTATAATGAAAACAGGAGAAGTATATATATATATATATATATATATATATATATATATATATATATATATAATCACAAGAACAGGACACAGCTAGAGGAGGCTGGCAAAGACAATAGGGCAGCAGGTGATTAGACACAAGAGGATCAAATCAGGGCGGGGCTAACAAATCACAAAAGGCGGGCAAACACACAAAGACAGGAAGTAAAACCAGACATGACACACCATGAGTGTTCATACAAAGTAAAACCGGAAAGAGCCAGGATCATGACACTGTTGCACTTGACGGGCTAACCACACACTCTGTGCTTACATCAATGATGCTTCGTGCTCAAACATCAAAGTTGAGGAACAATGTTTCCCTGATCCCGAATCTTTAATGTTAAAGCTGCCCAGACGATTAACCAGTGTTTGCTGTTGCTGCTGTTTCCATTCGTCCTGATGCTAATTCAGAAAATGCACTCCAATTTTTGGGAATTCACAATCACTGCTCCTGACATACCTCCAGCAGTCCCTTAAATCTGCTCATGGTCTTTTTTTTTTATCTGTGGACGGCCTAAAGAAAGGATATATAACATGTTAATTAGTGAGCTTCAGAGGTGTTGGTAGATGGATTTGGTTTGGATTGGTAATGCTAAGCTAAAGGAATCACCTCCTGACTTCAGCTCTGTACTTACGTGAGATTGGTATTGATCTTTACATATCACTCCCGGCAAGAAATCCAATAGTGTATTTCCTAAAATGTTAAACTTTTTTCGTAACAATTGACAGCTAATGTTTACTACTAACTACATATTTGACATACATTATGAATGCAGGACTTTTATGTGTAACAGAGTATTTTAGCACTGATGCATTATACTTTTAATTAGATGTTGTATTTATATCTCTTGACAATATCCAAGTTTATCAGATTTGTTTTAAATGTATCACATCATCCAGATTGTGGCAACTTCTCGCGAGTGAAAATTAAAATATGTTTCTTATATGATATCAGTATATCAGTAAAGGCACTCAGGATAGCAGGGAGGAGACTAGAGCGGAACAATGTAGGCAGAATATTCATAAAATACAACTTTCTGATCGCCTCACCCAGCGCACCACTATGGGCCATTGCAAAACAGAGTTTCATGAGTGAAATTAAAATTATAAACCTAATTTGATAAAATCATAGATGGAACCTTCTGTCTTCTTCTTTTGCTCTTTGTTGCTTGTCATCGCTCCTCGTTGTATTGCTTCTGTTTTGCTGCGCTCCCCTGACACAGTCATACCTTCCTGCTGTGGAGATCAGCATCAGTGAATGGCAGTGAGCCGGGCCCAATCTCCCCTCTTCTGCTTATTTATCCTTCATTCTCTCCCTCCTATTCCCTCTGTCCCTCGCTCCTTTACTCCTTAGAGCACCCATTCATTTCCCTACTCCTGTCCCTTTCTTCTATTCCATTAGGGCTTCATCATCCTCGCTCTCATTTCCTAAAGCAGGCACAAGGGTAGCCCACACCTCCTCCTCCTCCTCCTCCCATCACACCTCTTCCTCAGGTGGAGGATAGGGTGATTAGGACAAGGACAGAGGAGGTTTGGTGGGCGAGAGAGAGGTGAGCTGGGGGTGGAGATGAGCTCTGTTTTGTCTCTTTGGTTTGGAGTAGCAGTGGAGAGCAGATGGAGACAATGGGAGAGGAGGGGGATTGAACACTGGATTGAATCTGCATGATGGATGTGCTCTGAATGTTACCTCTTCTCACCTCTTCCTTTTTTCTCCTACATTCTTTGACTGTACTCTTCTTTAACATCTGTTAAAAAAACATGCTGCTCTCCTCCTCTCTTTTGGTCTTTTCCCTTTTCTTTTTTATCATTTCGGCTTGTTTATCTTATTGTAATGTATCTCCTTCCTTTCCTGACTTCTTTCCATACCTGTCACTCCTCCCCACCCCCCTCTCCTGTCTTTTCCTTTCATCTCATCTCCTTCTCTGTTTCTTTTCCCCACATCTCTTTTCCCCTCTTCTCTTTTGTCCCTCTGCTTTCATCTGTATTTGTCCCTTCTTCTCCTGTTCTGTCCTTTTTGCATATTCTTTTTTCTCATCTTCTTAAGTGTATTCTCTTTTCTCTTTTCATGTGCAGTGTGTTAAACTCCTTTCCCCTTGTTTTGCCCTCCATTTTCATCGTTTCACCCCCTTTCCCCAGCCCTTCTTTCCTCACTCTTTCCTCTCCTCTCCCATTTCCCTCTGCTTTCTCCTTTTCTTTCCTCCTTTCTACCCCTCCTATTTTTATTTTGACACTATATCACACTACCAACAGCTTCATCTCTCTCTCTCTCTTTCCTCTCTGTCTGTGTCAGTGTCTCTCTGCCTCCCTGTGGTGGTGACAGTGTGACAGCTGCGTGCCGGCCTGATCTCACACGGCCTTTGATCACTCTCCCAGCTCACCATTGTGGCTAATGAGGGGAGCAGGAGAGCTCCAGGGCTTGCATACTGCAGCTTACTCACTACTTTCTTTATGGCCACCACTCCTCATCTACCGTTCCCTCACCTCCTCTTTGCTCTCTCACTTTCTCTCTCTCCTTTCTCCATGAGCCTCATTTTTCTTCTTCATCTCGGCCTTGACATTCTGCTTTCCCTTTTGACCTCCCGTTAAGTTCAACTGATATAGGTTTGTTGAACAAAACAACAACACAAATTACAAAAGTTGTAACATGCATTTAGTTTTGCACAATATTGTGTTCCTTTCAGGATGGAAAGGCTTCTACAACAATTTAATTTTGGAACTATAAGACAGTGAGGAAGATTGATCACATGCCAAGGCAGACATGATAAAGCTCCATACAAGTTCACTTATTTTCTTTTTAATGATTTGAATCATTTAAATTATGATTTCAACTTGACCTTTTTCATGCAAAACTGAAAGTCCACTTGGAGACCTCAAAGCTGAAGTACAATACAAAGTGTGGAACAGAAAAAAACAAACTTGTTTTTGTAAATGAAATATTTGCGCTGACAGTTTGATTAGAACACCATGACCGTGCTCAGCACATTCCAGTGTAATTCACATGTTAAAATAATGACAGATTTAGTGTGTATTTTGTCCTGAGGGTGGACGTAGAGGTAAAGACTTTACCAAATATTGCAGTCTACCTCTACGAGATATCATGTGTGTGGAAAGTATCTGAATAATTTGACTGACGCCAGGGGCAGCCTTTAGTATAGGAGTAGTTAGTGTAGTAGTGTAGTAAACACAGAAGTTTTGCTTGGGTTAGCGTTGCAAGACGTTGCGAAACGGTTGTGGTTAAGTTTAGTCAACAAAACTACTCGGTAAGAGTTAGAAAAAATATCACAGTTTGGCTTGACTTAAGTATGTTTGTGAAGCTACGGACGTAACATCGTGTTTCTCAGTAACATAGCATCACATGAGAAAACGTTGTCAGTAAAAAAATGACTCAACTTTTGTTTTCACAAAGGACACGAACGCTGGTGTGAAAGTCCTGTGTTTGTTTCACCCATCCGCCACCACTCCCTCCTGCCCTTAGTGGACATTTGTGCTCTTAATACTACCTGAAACCTGAGCATCTAATAATGACGCAGCCCGGTGCATCTCATAAAGATGCTAAAGGCTCCTGCTACGTCAGTTTCAAGACGTCGACGTCCACCGCTCAAGCATCGGTATTTGACAGCACATTTTATGTGGACCATGAATATTATTTCAATGAGAGCCCAGAATTCAGGGGTCATTTTTGATGTGACAGTGGTGGTACAGGAAAGCTCAGAGTGACAACATCTGCTAATACTATATATGATAATATTCTCTCAGGACCACAAATATCTGAACCAGTGGTAGAAAACACTAAATGACTAAAATCAAATATATTTCCCGTTGTTTTTGAAAACAAACACTGGTCTACTTCTATTTCATTCACTCATTTAAAACAGAGAGAGAAAGCATTTTACCCCATATTCAGACTCATGACATCTCCACAAAGCAGCTTTTGTACTCAGATGTACCCCGCCAGTCAAAAGACAAGTGCAATTCTAGTCGTGAATATGTGAACAAGCAGGCTGCTGCAGAATAGGCCAGCACTCCATGTCTGGCTTTATGCCGACTGCCTGTTTGCCCTCAAACACCATCAATCTGTTGATTCAGTTACCGGCATTTGCTTTTGTATATTGAAGCTGCCTGCATGCGGGGAAACAATAGAAAAGAGACATTTACAGACTGGGCCCTTAATGCTTATCGATTCCTATCACTGTTCCTGTCTGCAGCTTTTCTCTTTCACGTCCCTCCTTTGCTTGTTCTTATAATTTCTTGTAATTTCTCGTTTCCTTTGTTTTTTGTTCACCACCTGTCTTTCCTCCATTTTCTTTCCTTTCTTTCTCAACCTGTTCATTCCCTGTATTCTGTGATCCCTATCACCCTGCTCTCTTCCTCCCTTGTGGCGGTTTAGCTGAGCTGGAGAAATTAATTTTCCCTCCTGTTCAAATGCAGGTATGGAAAAATATAGGGGAGAGTAGAGAGTGAGAGAGAGATGGTGTTAATATTGATCTTGGTTAATTAGATTCCTATTGGAGTCCCATGGGGGATTGGAGTGGTGAGGCTTGGTGTTTGAGTCCAGGCGGAGGAAAACGGAGCCTGCATTAGAAGGAATTACATTTTAAACAGCAGCTTGTTTGGAGATAGAGTAAATAAATCAGCTTCTCCTATTTTATATATTCAAATCACTCTTCTTAATCTGATCCTTCTCTCTGTGTTTAATTAGACGTCCCTTTGTCTTTTGTTGCTGTCCTTTTTAGGCGTGGCAGGAGTTATGTTTTCTGGTTACATT
The DNA here is from genome assembly GCF_900634415.1 of Cottoperca gobio. Classification (NCBI taxonomy): domain Eukaryota; kingdom Metazoa; phylum Chordata; class Actinopteri; order Perciformes; family Bovichtidae; genus Cottoperca; species Cottoperca gobio. The sequence goes on from NC_041373.1 coordinate 1,407,596, forward strand.
TTTTTCTGTAACAGGACATTGGGACTCCATCTATCCAATCATAGCCAGCATTTGTAGATGTGGTTCAGTGCTCCCATGAACATGTATGATAACCCTGGAACATGTGTAACCCACAGGATGTGGGTTTTAGCAGGCAGAGCGTTGCGCTCCACATAGCTGTGTATGCTCAGAGATTAGGCCTTCAATTTTCCTAAATTTCACATTCTTGCCTTCTCTGAAAAGAAAGCTGGCAGACAATATACATACAGGCTAGATTCACAAGTATCAGCAGCATATAGAGATATATAATATAACAGAGTGCACTGTGCTACCTAATTCCAGAGAGCGTATTATGTGAAAATGTTACAACATCTGCTGCAAGTAAAGCAACTCTACATTGAACAACCCTAATGTGCTGTGTCAAGTAATACAAAGCATGTGTATATGTGAGAGTGTTTAATATGTGTATATGAGAGTGTTTCACATGTGTATCTAAAAGTTTTTCACATGTGTATATGAGAGTGTTTCACATGTGTATCTGAGAGTTTTTCACATGTGTATATGAGAGTGTTTCACATGTGTATATGAGAGTGTTTCATGTGTATATGTGAGAGTGTTTAATATGTGTATATGAGAGTGTTTCACATGTGTATATGAGAGTGTTTCAGATGTGAATATGAGAGAGTTTCACATGTGTATATGTGAGAGTGTTTCACATGTGTATATGAGAGTGTTTCGCGTGTATATGTGAGAGTGTTTCACATGTGTATATGAGTGTTTCATATTTGTATATGAGAGTGTTTAATATATGTATATGAGAGTATTTCATATGTGTATATCAGAGTGTTTCACATGTATATATGAATGTTTGACATGTATATGTGAGAGTGTTTCACATGTGTATATGAGAGTGTTTCACATGTGTAAATGAAAAAGTATCACATGTGTATATGAGAGTATTTTACATGTGTATATGAGAGTGTTTCACATGTGTAAATGAGAGTGTTTCACATGTGTATATGAGAGTTTAACATGTGTATATGAGAGAATTTAAGATGTGTAAATGAGAGTGTTTCACATGTGTATATGAGAGAGTTTCACATGTGTATATGAGAGTTTAACATGTGTATATGAGAGAATTTAAGATGTGTAAATGAGAGTGTTTCATATGTGTATCTGAGAGTGTTTCACATGTGTATATGAGAGTTTTTCACATGCGTATCTGAGAGTGTTTCACTTGAGTATATGAGAGTGTTTCACATGTGTATATGAGAGAGTTTCACAAGTGTATATGAGAGAGTTTCACATGTATATATAAGAGTTTAACATGTGTATATAACAGAATTTAAGATGTGTTTATGAGAGTGTTTCACATGTGTATATGAGAGTGTTTAACGTGTATATGAGAGTGTTTCACATGTGTATATAAGAGTGTTTCACATGTGTATATAAAAGAGTTTCACATGTGTATATGAGAGTTTTTCACGAGTATTTCTAATGTGTACATGAAAGTGTTTCACACGTGTATATGAGAGAGTTTCACTTGTGTATATGAGAGCGTTTCACATGTGTATGTGAGAGCGTTTCACATGTGTATATGAGAGTGTTTCAAATGTGTATATGAGAGAGTTTCACATGTGTATATGAGAGTGTTTGACATGTGTATATGAGAGTGTTTGACATGTGTATATGAGAGTGTTTCACGTGTATATGAGAGTGTTTCACATGTGTATATGAGAGTGTTTCACATGTGTATATGAGAGTGTTTAATATGTGTATATGAGAGTGTTTCAGATGTGAATATGAGAGAGTTTCACATGTGTATATGAGAGTGTTTCACGTGTATATGTAAGAGTGTTTCACATGTGTATATGAGAGTGTTTCTCGTGTATATGTGAGTGTTTCATATGTGTATATGAGAGTGTTTAATATATGTATATGAGAGTATTTCACATGTGTATATGAGAGTGTTTCATATGTGTATATGAGAGTGTTTCACATGTATATATGAATGTTTGACATGTATATGTGAGAGTGTTTCACATGTATATATGATAGTGTTTCACATGTGTATATGAAAGTGTTTCACATGTGTATATGAGAGTGTTTCAGATGTGTATATGAGAGAGTTTCACATGTGTATATGAGAGTGTTTCACATGTGTAAATGAGAGTGTTTCACATGTGTATATGAGAGAGTTTCACATGTGTATATGAGAGTTTAACATGTGTATATGAGAGAATTTAAGATGTGTATATGAGAGTGTTTCAGATGTGTATCTGAGAGTTTTTTACATGCATATCTGAGAGTGTTTCACATGTGTATATAAGAGTATTTCACATTTGTATATGAGAGAGTTTCACAAGTGTATATGAGAGAATTTAAGATGTGTATATGAGAGTGTTTCACATGTGTATCTGAGAGTGTTTCAAATGTGTATATGAGAGAATTTAAGAATTGTATATGAGATTGTTTCACATGTGTATGTGAGAGTGTTTCACATGTGTATAGGAGAATGTTTCACATGTGTATATGAGAGTGTTTCACATGTGTATATGAGAGAGTTTCACATGTATATATAAGAGTTTAACATGTTTATATAACAGAATTTAAGATGTGTTTATGAGAGTGTTTCACATGTGTATATGAGAGTGTTTAACGTGTATATGAGAGTGTTTCACATGTGTATATGAGAGTCCTTCACTTCTGTATGTGAGAGTGTTTCACATGTGTATCTAAGAGTGTTTCACATGTGTATATGAGAGTGTTTCACATGCGTATCTGAGAGTGTTTCACATGTGTATATGAGAGAGTTTCACATGTATATATAAGAGTTTAACATGTGTATATAACAGAATTTAAGATGTGTTTATGAGAGTGTTTCACATGTGTATATGAGAGTGTTTAACGTGTATATGAGAGTGTTTCACGTGTGTATATAAGAGTGTTTCACATGTGTATATAAAAGAGTTTCAGATGTGTATATAAGAGTTTTTCACGAGTATTTCACATGTGTATATGAAAGTGTTTCACATGTGTATATGAGAGTTTCACTTGTGTATATGAGAGCGTTTCACATGTGTATATGAAAGTGTTTCACATGTGTATATGAAAGTGTTTCACATGTGTATATGAGAGAGTTTCACTTGTGTATATGAGAGCGTTTCACATGTGTATGTGAGAGTGTTTCATATGTGTATCTGAGAGTGTTTCACATGTGTATATGAGAGTGTTTCATATGTGTATATGAGAGTGTTTCACATGTGTATATGAGAGTGTTTCACATGTGTATATGAGAGTGTTTCAAAAGTGTATATGAGAGTGTTTCACATGTGTATAAGAGTGTTTCACATGTGTATATGAAAGAGTGTCACATGTGTATATGAGAGTGTTTCAAATGTGTATATGAGAGAGTTTCACATGTGTATATGAGAGTGTTTGACGTGTATATGAGAGTGTTTCACATGTGTATCTGAGAGTGTTTCACATGTGTATATGAGAGTGTTTAATATGTGTATATGAGAGTGTTTCACATGTGTATATGCGAGTGTTTCACATGTATATATGAATGTTTCACATGTATATATGAGAGTGTTTCACGAGTATTTCAAAAGTGTATATGAGAGTGTTTCACATGTGTATATGAAAGAGTTTCACATGTGTATATGAGAGTGTTTCACATGTGTATATGAAAGAGTTTCACATGTGTATATGAGAGTGTTTCACATGTATATATGAGAGAATGTAACATGTGTATATGAGAGTGTTTCAAATGTGTATATGAGAGAGTTTCACATGTGTATATGAGTGTGTTTCATATGTGTATCTGAGAGTGTTTCACATGTGTATATGAGAGTGTTTCATATGTGTATATGAGAGTGTTTCATATGTGTATATGAGAGTGTTTCATATGTGTATTTGAGAATGTTTCACATGTATATATGAATGTTTGACATGTATATGTGGGAGTGTTTCACATGTGTATATGATAGTGTTTCACATGTGTATATGAAAGTGTTTCACATGTGTATATGAGAGTATTTCACATGTGTATATGAGAGTGTTTCACATGTGTATATGAGAGTGTTTGACATGTGTATATGAGAGTGTTTCACATGTGTATGTGAGAGTGTTACACATGTGTATATGAGAGTGTCTCACATGTGTATATGAGAGTGCTTCACTTGTGTATGTGAGAGTGTTTCACATGTCTATATGAGAGTGTTTCACATGTGTATGTGAGAGTGTTTCACATGTGTATCTGAGAGTTTTTCACATATGTATATGAGCGTGTTTGACATGTGTATATGAGAGTGTTTCACTTGTGTATATGAGAGTGTTCCACATGTGTATATGAGCGTGTTTGACATGTGTATATGAGAGTGTTTCACTTGTGTATATGAGAGTGTTTCACATGTCTATATGAGAGTGTTTCACATATGTCTATGAGAGTGTTTCAGATGTGTATATGAGAGAATTTAACATGGGTATATGAGAGTGTTCCACATGTGTATATGAGAGTGTTTCATATGTGTATCTGAGAGTGTTTCACATGTGTATATGAGAGTGTTTCATATGTGTATATGAGAGTGTTTCATATGTGTATGTGAGAGTGTTTCACATGTGTATAGGAGAATGTTTCACATGTGTATATGAGAGTGTTTCACATGTGTATATGAGAGAGTTTCACATGTATATATAAGAGTTTAACATGTTTATATAACAGAATTTAAGATGTGTTTATGAGAGTGTTTCACATGTGTATATGAGAGTGTTTCACATGTGTATCTAAGAGTGTTTCACATGTGTATATGAGAGTGTTTCACATGCGTATCTGAGAGTATTTCAAAAGTGTATATGAGAGTGTTTCACATGTGTATAAGAGTGTTTCACATGTGTATATGAAAGAGTTTCACATGTGTATATGAGAGTGTTTCAAATGTGTATATGAGAGAGTTTCACATGTGTATATGAGAGTGTTTGACGTGTATATGAGAGTGTTTCACATGTGTATCTGAGAATGTTTCACATGTGTATATGAGAGTGTTTAATATGTGTATATGAGAGTGTTTCACATGTGTATATGCGAGTGTTTCACATGTATATATGAATGTTTCACATGTATATATGAGAGTGTTTCACGAGTATTTCAAAAGTGTATATGAGAGTGTTTCACATGTGTATATGAAAGAGTTTCACATGTGTATATGAGAGTGTTTCACATGTGTATATGAAAGAGTTTCACATGTGTATATGAGAGTGTTTCACATGTATATATGAGAGAATGTAACATGTGTATATGAGAGTGTTTCAAATGTGTATATGAGAGAGTTTCACATGTGTATATGAGCGTGTTTGACATGTGTATATGAGAGTGTTTCACTTGTGTATATGAGAGTGTTTCACTTGTGTATATGAGAGTGTTCCACATGTGTATATGAGCGTGTTTGACATGTGTATATGAGAGTGTTTCACTTGTGTATATGAGAGTGTTTCACATGTCTATATGAGAGTGTTTCACATGTGTATGTGAGAGTGTTAAACATGTGTATCTGAGAGTTTTACACATATGTCTATGAGAGTGTTTCAGATGTGTATATGAGAGAATTTAACATGGGTATATGAGAGTGTTCCACATGTGTATATGAGAGTGTTTCATATGTGTATCTGAGAGTGTTTCACATGTGTATATGAGAGTGTTTCATATGTGTATATGAGAGTGTTTCATATGTGTATGTGAGAGTGTTTCACATGTGTATAGGAGAATGTTTCACATGTGTATATGAGAGTGTTTCACATGTGTATATGAGAGAGTTTCACATGTATATATAAGAGTTTAACATGTTTATATAACAGAATTTAAGATGTGTTTATGAGAGTGTTTCACATGTGTATATGAGAGTGTTTAACGTGTATATGAGAGTGTTTCACATGTGTATATGAGTGTGCTTCACTTCTGTATGTGAGAGTGTTTCACATGTGTATCTAAGAGTGTTTCACATGTGTATATGAGAGTGTTTCACATGTGTATATAAGAGTGTTTCACATGTGTATCTGAGAGTGTTTCACATGTGTATATGAGAGTGTTTAATATGTGTATATGAGAGTGTTTCACATGTGTATATGCGAGTGTTTCACATGTATATATGAATGTTTCACATGTATATATGAGAGTGTTTCACGAGTATTTCAAAAGTGTATATGAGAGTGTTTCACATGTGTATATGAAAGAGTTTCACATGTGTATATGAGAGTGTTTCACATGTGTATATGAAAGAGTTTCACATGTATATATGCAAGTTCAACATATGTATATGAGAGAATTAAAGATGTGTATATGAAAGAATTTCACATGTATATATGAGAGTTTAACATATGTATATGAGAGAATTTAAAATGTGTATATGAGAGTGTTTGAGATGTGTATATGAGAGTGTTTCACATGTGTATATGAGAGTACTTCACTTGTGTATGTGAGAGTGTTTAACATGTGTATCTGAGAGTGTTTAATATATGTATATGAGAGTACTTCACTTGTGTATATGAGAGTACTTCACTTGTGAATATGAGAGTGTTTCATATGTGTATCTGAGAGTGTTTAATATTTGTATATGAGAGTATTTCACATGTGTAAATGAGAGTGTTTCATATGTGTATATGAGAGTGTTTCACATGTGTATATGAGAGTGTTTCACATGTGTATATGAGAGTATTTCAAAAGTGTATATGAGATTGTTTAATATGTGTATATGAGAGTGTTTCATATGTGTATATGAGAGTGTTTCATATGTGTATTTGAGAATGTTTCAAATGTATATATGAATGTTTGACATGTATATGTGGTAGTGTTTCATATGTGTATATGATAGTGTTTCACATGTGTATATGAAAGTGTTTCACATGTGTATATGAGAGTGTTTCACATGTGTATATGAGAGTATTTCAAATGTGTATATGAGAGTGTTTGACATGTGTATATGATTGTGTCTCACATGTGTATATGAGAGAGTTTCACATGTGTATATGAGAGTGTCTCACATGTGTATATGAGAGTGTCTCACATGTGTATATGAGAGTGTTTCACATGTGTATGTGAGAGTGTTTCACATGTGTATATGAGAGTGTTTCACATGTCTATATGAGAGTGTTTCAAATGTGTATATGAGAGTGTTTCAGATGTGTATATGAGAGAATTTAACATGTGTATATGAGTGTTCCACATGTGTATATGAGCGTGTTTGACATGTGTATATGAGAGTGTTTCACTTGTGTATATGAGAGTGTTTCACATGTGTATATGAGAGTGTTTCACACGTGTATATTAGAGTGTTTATTATGTGTATATGAGAGTGTTTCACATGTGTATACGAGAGAGTTTCACATGTATATATGAGAGTTTAACATGTGAATATGAGAGAATTTAAGATGTGTATATGAGAGTGTTTCACATGGTGTATATGAATTAGTTTAACGTGTATATGAGAGTGTTTAATATTTGTATAGGAGAGAGTTTCACATGTGTATCTGAGAGTGTTTCATATGTGTATATGAGAGTGTTTAACTTGTATATGAGAGTGTTTCACATGTGTATATGAGAGTGTTTCACACGTGTATATGAGAGAGTTTCACATGTGTATATGAGAGTGTTTCACATGTGTGTGTGAGAGTGTTACACATGTGTATATGAGAGTGTCTCACATGTGTATATGAGAGTGTTTCACATGTGTATGTGAGAGTGTTTCACATGTGTATATGAGAGTGTTTCACATGTCTATATGAGAGTGTTTCAAATGTGTATATGAGAGTGTTTCAGATGTGTATATGAGAGAATTTAACATGTGTATATGAGTGTTCCACATGTGTATATGAGCGTGTTTGACATGTGTATATGAGAGTGTTTCACTTGTGTATATGAGAGTGTTTCACATGTGTATATGAGAGTGTTTCACATGTGTATATTAGAGTGTTTATTATGTGTATCTGAGAGTGTTTCATATGTGTATATGAGAGTGTTTAACTTGTATATGAGAGTGTTTCACATGTGTATATGAGAGTGTTTCACACGTGTATATGAGAGAGTTTCACATGTGTATATGAGAGTGTTTCACATGTGTATATGAGAGTGTTTCACACGTGTATATGAGAGAGTTTCACATGTGTATATGAGAGTGTTTCACATGTGTATATGAGAGAGTTTCACTTTCATATATGAGAGTTTAACATGTGTATATGAGAGAATTTAAGATGTGTATATGAGAGTGTTTCACACGTGTATATGAGAGTGTTTCACATGTGTATATGAGAGTGTTTCACATGTGTATATGAATTAGTTTTACGTGTATATGAGAGTGTTTCATATTTGTATAGGAGTGAGTTTCACATGTGTATCTGAGAGTGTTTCAAATGTGTATATGAGAGTGTTTAACGTGTATATGAGAGTGTTTCACATGTGTATATGAGAGTGTTTCACATGTTTATATGAGAGAGTTTCACATGTGTATATGAGAGTGTTTAATATGTGTATATGAATTAGTTTAACGTGTATATGAGAGTGTTTCATATGTGCATATGGGACTGTTTCACATGTGTATATGAGAGTGTTTCACATGTGTATATGAGAGTGTTTCATGTGTGTATCTGAAAATGTTTCACGTGTGTATAGGAGAGTGTTTCACATGTGTATATGAGAGTGTTTCATATGTGTATCTGAGAGTGTTTCACATGTGTATATGAGAGAGTTTCACATGTGTATATGAGAGTGTTTCACATATGTATATGGGAGTGTTTCACATGTGTATATGAATTAGTTTAACGTGTATATGAGAGTGTTTCATATGTGTATATGGGACTGTTTCACATGTGTATATGAGAATGTTTCACATGTGTATATGAGAGTGTTTAACTTGTATATGAGAGAGTTTCACATGTGTATATGAGAGTGTTTCACATGTGTATATGAGAGTGTTTCACATGTATATGTGAGAGTGTTTCACATGTGTATATGAGAGTGTTTCATATGTGTATCTGAGAGTGTTTCACATGTGTATATGAGAGTGTTTAATATGTGTATATGAGAGTGTTTCACATGTGTATATGCGAGTGTTTCACATGTATATATGAATGTTTGACATGTATATATGAGAGTGTTTCACGAGTATTTCAAAAGTGAATATGAGAGTGTTTCACATGTGTATATGAAAGAGTTTCACATGTGTATATGAGAGTGTTTCACATGTGTATATGAAAGAGTTTCACATGTGTATATGAGAGTGTTTCACATGTGTATATGAAAGAGTTTCACATGTGTATATGAGAGTGTTTCACATGTATATATGAGAGAATGTAACATGTGTATATGAGAGTGTTTCAAATGTGTATATGAGAGAGTTTCACATGTGTATAAGAGAGTGTTTTATATGTGTATCTGAGAGTGTTTCACATGTGTATATGAGAGTGTTTCACACGTGTATATGAAAGTGTTTCACATGTGTATATGAGAGTATTTCACATGTGTATATGAGAGTGTTTCACATGTGTATATGAGAGTGTTTGACATGTGTATATGAGAGTGTTTCACATGTGTAAGTGAGAGTGTTACACATGTGTATATGAGAGTGTCTCACATGTGTATATGAGAGTGCTTCACTTGTGTATGTGAGAGTGTTTCACATGTCTATATGAGAGTGTTTCACATGTGTATGTGAGAGTGTTTCACATGTGTATCTGAGAGTTTTTCACATATGTATATGAGCGTGTTTAACATGTGTATATGAGAGTGTTTCACTTGTGTATATGAGAGTGTTCCACATGTGTATATGAGCGTGTTTGACATGTGTATATGAGAGTGTTTCACTTGTGTATATGAGAGTGTTTCACATGTCTATATGAGAGTGTTTCACATGTGTATGTGAGAGTGTTTCACATGTGTATCTGAGAGTTTTTCACATATGTCTATGAGAGTGTTTCAGATGTGTATATGAGAGAATTTAACATGGGTATATGAGAGTGTTCCACATGTGTATATGAGCGTGTTTGACATGTGTATATGAGAGTGTTTCACTTATGTATATGAGAGTGTTTCACATGTGTATATGAGAGTGTTTCACTTGAATATGTGAGAGTGTTTTAACATGTGTATATGAGAGTGTTTCACTTGTATATGTGAGAGTGTTTTAACATGTGTATATGGGACTGTTTCACATGTATATATGAATTAGTTTAACGTGTATAAGAGAGTGTTTCACATGTGTATATGAGAGTGTTTCACATGTGTATATGAATTAGTTTAACGTGTATATGAGAGTGTTTCACATGTGTATATGAGAGTGTTTCACATGTGTATATGAATTAGTTTAACGTGTATATGAGAGTGTTTCATATTTGTATAGGAGAGAGTTTCACATGTGTATCTGAGAGTGTTTCAAATGTGTATATGAGAGTGTTTAACGTGTATATGAGAGTGTTTCACATGTGTATATGAGAGTGTTTCACATGTGTATGTGAGAGTGTTACACATGTGTATATGAGAGTGTCTCACATGTGTATATGAGAGTGCTTCACTTGTGTATGTGAGAGTGTTTCACATGTCTATATGAGAGTGTTTCACATGTGTATGTGAGAGTGTTTCACATGTGTATATGAGAGTTTTTCACATATGTATATGAGCGTGTTTGACATGTGTATATGAGAGTGTTTCACTTGTGTATATGAGAGTGTTCCACATGTGTATATGAGCGTGTTTGACATGTGTATATGAGAGTGTTCCACATGTGTATATGAGCGTGTTTGACATGTGTATATGAATTAGTTTAACGTGTATATGAGAGTGTTTCATATGTGTATATCGGACTGTTTCACCTGTGTATATGAGAGTGTTTCACATGTGTCTATGAGAGTTTTTCACATGTGTATATGAGAGAGTTTCACATGTTTATATGAGAGTGTTTCAGATGTGTATATGAGAGAATTTAACACGTGTATATGAGAGTGTTTCACATGTGTATATGAGAGTGTTTCACATGTATATGTGAGAGTGTTTCACATGTGTATATGAGAGTGTTTCATATGTGTATCTAAGAGTGTTTCACATGTGTATATGAAAGTGTTTCACATGTGTATATGAGAGTGTTTCACATGTATATATGAGAGTGTTTCACGAGTATTTCAAAAGTGTATATGAGAGTGTTTCACATGTGTATATGAAAGAGTTTCACATGTGTATATGAGAGTGTTTCACATGTGTATATGAAAGAGTTTCACATGTGTATATGAGAATGTTTCACATGTATATATGAGAGAATGTAACATGTGTATATGAGAGTGTTTCAAATGTGTATATGACAGAGTTTCACATGTGTATAAGAGAGTGTTTCATATATGTATCTGAGATTGTTTCACATGTGTATATGAGAGTGTTTCATATGTGTATATGAGAGTGTTTCATATGTGTATATGAGAGTGTTTCATATGTGTATTTGAGAATGTTTCACATGTATATATGAATGTTTGACATGTATATGTGGGAGTGTTTCACATGTGTATATGATAGTGTTTCACATGTGTATATGAAAGTGTTTCACATGTGTATATGAGAGTATTTCACATGTGTATATGAGAGTGTTTCACATGTGTATATGAGAGTGTTTCACATGTGTATATGAGAGTGTTTCACATGTGTATGTGAGAGTGTTACACATGTGTATATGAGAGTGTCTTACATGTGTATATGAGAGTGCTTCACTTGTGTATGTGAGAGTGTTTCACATGTCTATATGAGAGTGTTTCACATGTGTATGTGAGAGTGTTTCACATGTGTATATGAGAGTTTTTCACATATGTATATGAGCGTGTTTGACATGTGTATATGAGAGTGTTTCACTTGTGTATATGAGAGTGTTCCACATGTGTATATGAGCGTGTTTGACATGTGTATATGAGAGTGTTCCACATGTGTATATGAGCGTGTTTGACATGTGTATATGAGAGTGTTTCACTTCTGTATATGAGAGACTTTCACATGTGTATATGAGAGTGTTTCACTTGAATATGTGAGAGTGTTTTAACATGTGTATATGAGAGTTTTTCACTTGTATATGTGAGAGTGTTTTAACATGTGTATATGAGAGTGTTTCACATGTGTATCTGAGAGTGTTTCACATGTGTATATGAGATAGTTTCACATGTGAATATGAGAGTGTTTCACATATGTATATGGGATTGTTTCACATGTGTATATGAATTAGTTTAACGTGTATATGAAAGTGTTTCATATGTGTATATGGGACTGTTTCACATGTATATATGAATTAGTTTAACGTGTATAAGAGAGTGTTTCACATGTGTATATGAGAATTTTTCACATGTGTATATGACAGTGTTTCACATGTGTATATGAGAGTGTTTCAGATGTGTATATGAGAGAATTTCACATGTATATATGCGAGTTCAACATATGTATATGAGAGAATTAAAGATGTGTATATGAAAGAATTTCACATGTATATATGAGAGTTTAACATATGTATATGAGAGAATTTAAGATATGTATATGAGAGTGTTTGACATGTGTATATGAGAGTGTTTCACATGTGTATATGAGAGTGTTACACATGTGTATATGAGAGTGTCTCACATGTATATATGAAAGTACTTCACTTGTGTATGTGAGTGTTTCACATGTGTATCTGAGAGTGTTTAATATATGTATATGAGAGTACTTCACTTGTGTATATGAGAGTACTTCACTTGTGTATATGAGAGTGTTTCATATGTGTATCTGAGAGTGTTTAATATATGTATATGAGAGTATTTCACATGTGTAAATGAGAGTGTTTCATATGTGTATATGAGAGTTTTTCACATGTGTCTATGAGAGTTTTTCACATGTGTATATGAGAGAGTTTCACATGTTTATATGAGAGTGTTTCAGATGTGTATATGAGAGAATTTAACACGTGTATATGAGAGTGTTCCAGGTGTGTATATGAGCGTGTTTCACATGTGTATAGGAGAGTGTTTCACATGTATATATGAAAGTTAACATATGAATATGAGACAATTTAAGATTTCTATGTGGTAGTGTTTCGCATGTGGATATGAGTGTTTAATATGTGTATATGAGAGTGTTTCACATGTGTATCTGATAGTGTTTGACATGTGTATATGAGAGAGTTTCAGATGTGTATATGAGAGAATTTCACATGTATATATGCGAGTTCAACATATGTATATGAGAGAATTAAAGATGTGTATATGAAAGAATTTCACATGTATATATGAGAGTTTAACATATGTATATGAGAGAATTTAAGATGTGTATATGAGAGTGTTTGACATGTGTATATGAGAGTGTTTCACGTGTGTATATGAGATTGTTTCACATTTTTATATGAGAGTTTAACATATGTATATGAGATAATTTAAGATGTTTATGTGAGAGTGTTTCGCATTTGTATATGAGAGTGTTTAATATGTGTATATGAGTTTTTCACATGTGTATATGAGAGTGTTTCACTTGCATATGTGAGAGTGTTTCACATGTGTATATGAGAGTGTTTCACTTGCATATGTGAGAGTGTTTCACATGTGTATCTGAGAGTGTTTCACGTGTGTATATGAAAGAGTTTCACATGTGTATATGAGAATGTTTCACATGTATATATGAGAGAATGTAACATGTGTATATGAGAGTGTTTCACATGTGTATATGATAGTGTTTCACTTGTATATGTGAGAGTGTTTCACATGTGTATATGAGAATTTTTCACATGTGTATATGAGAGTGTTTCACATGTGTATATGAGAGAGTTTCACATGTGTATATGAGATAATTTCACATGTATATATGAGAGTTTAACATATGTATATGAGAGAATTTAAGATGTGTATATGAGAGAATTTTACATGTATATATGAGAGTTTAACATATGTATATGAGAGAATTTAAGATGTGTATGTGAGAGTGTTTCACATGTGTATATGAGAGTGTTTGACATGTGTATATGAGAGTATTTCACATGTGTATGTGAGAGTGTTACACATGTGTATATGAGAGTTTCTCACATGTGTATGTGAGAGTGCTTCACTTGTGTATGTGAGAGTGTTTCACATGTGTATGTGAGAGTGTTTCACATGTGTATGTGAGAGTGTTTCACATGTGTCTATGAGAGTTTTTCACATGTGTATATGAGAGAGGTTCACATGTTTATATGAGAGCGTTTCAGATGTTTAAATGAGAGAATTTAAGATGTGTATGTGAGAGTGTTTCGCATGTGTATATGAGAGTGTTTAATTTGTGTATATGAGTGTTTCACATGTGTATATGAGAGTGTTTAATATGTGTATATGAGAGAGTTTGACATGTGTATATGAGAGTGTTTGACATGTGTATATGAGAGTTGTTCACGTTTATATGTGAGATTGTTTAATATGTGTATATAAGAGTGTTTCATATGTGTATCTGAGAGTGTTTCACATGTGTATATGATAGTGTTTCACTTGTATATGTGAGAGTGTTTCACATCTGTATATGAGAGTGTTTCATATGTTTATCTGAGAGTGTTTCACATGTGTATATGAGAGTGTTTCACATGTGTATATGAGAGTTTTTCACATGTGTATATGAGAGTGTTTCACATGTGTATATGAGAGAGTTTCACATGTGTATATGAGAGTGTTTCAGATGTGTATATGAGATAATTTCACATGTATATATGAGAGTTTAACATATGTATATGAGAGAATTTAAGATGTGTATATGAGATAATTTTACATGTATATATGAGAGTTTAACATATGTATATGAGAGAATTTAAGATGTGTATGTGAGAGTGTTTCGCATGTGTATATGAGAGTGTTTAATTTGTGTATATGAGTGTTTCACATGTGTATATGAGAGTGTTTAATATGTGTATATGAGAGAGTTTGACATGTGTATATGAGAGTGTTTGACATGTGTATATGAGAGTTGTTCACGTTTATATGTGAGATTGTTTAATATGTGTATATAAGAGTGTTTCATATGTGTATCTGAGAGTGTTTCACATGTGTATATGATAGTGTTTCACTTGTATATGTGAGAGTGTTTCACATCTGTATATGAGAGTGTTTCATATGTGTATCTGAGAGTGTTTCACATGTGTATATGAGAGTGTTTCACATGTGTATATGAGAGTTTTTCACATGTGTATATGAGAGTGTTTCACATGTGTATATGAGAGAGTTTCACATGTGTATATGAGAGTGTTTCAGATGTGTATATGAGATAATTTCACATGTATATATGAGAGTTTAACATATGTATATGAGAGAATTTAAGATGTGTATATGAGATAATTTTACATGTATATATGAGAGTTTAACATATGTATATGAGAGAATTTAAGATGTGTATGTGAGAGTGTTTCACATGTGTATATGAGAGTGTTTGACATGTGTATATGAGAGTATTTCACATGTGTATGTGAGAGTGTTTCACATGTGTATGTGAGAGTGTTTCACATGTGTATATGAGAGTTTTTCACATGTGTCTATGAGAGTGTTCCACATGTGTATATGAACGTGTTTCACATGTGTATCTGAGAGTGTTTCACATGTGTATATGAGAGAGTTTCACATGTGTATATGAGAATTTTTCACATTTATATATGAGAGTTTAACATATGTATATGAGAGAATTTAAGATGTGTATGTGAGAGTGTTTCGCATGTGTATATGAGAGTGTTTAATATGTGTATATGAGAGTGTTTCACATGTGTATATGAGAGTTTTTCACATGTGTATATGAGAGTGTTTCACATGTGTATCTGAGAGTGTTTCACATGTGTATATGAGAATGTTTCACATGTGTATATGAGAGTGTTTCACATGTGTCTATGAGAGTGTTTCACATATGTATGTGAGAGTGTTTCACATGTGTATATGAGAGAGTTTCAAGTCTATTCATATATGTATATGAATGCATTTTGCTTCAGTTGTGTGAGTGCATGGTATGTGCATGGTATTTCTGAATATTGTCCTTAGGGTCCACTCATATTAAGGGTTTTCGTTAGCATTTTATTGTGACATTATGACAGCTTCTCACACTTGTTATTTTTTTATTAATCAATGTTTTTTGCCATACTGAAAGCACAACTATCTATGAGGGATGAGTAACTGAGATACTATGTGGCTTGACTGAAACAAAAAAATTCAAATAAAAGTGGAAGTTGATAGTAGACATGATGGTTACTGTCTATTTGACACTCAAGTGGCAGGACATTGTATCTAGTAAGTGTTGATACACAGAACCCTTTTCACAATTTTTCTTGGAAATTGGCAGTGGACATGAACTCTAGTACTGTAGTGATAAATGCTCTGTCAGACGTAAAGACACATTTTGCCATGTGTCTGCAAATTGGCATATAGTTTAAAGAGGTGACTGACTTTTCTTTAATTTCCAGATTTTTCCAACATCTTGTGGAAAAGATTATCTTTTTGAAAGTGACATGTTGTGTTATCACATGCATCTCTGTGGGGCATTTTC
Organism: Cottoperca gobio; assembly: GCF_900634415.1. Classification (NCBI taxonomy): domain Eukaryota; kingdom Metazoa; phylum Chordata; class Actinopteri; order Perciformes; family Bovichtidae; genus Cottoperca; species Cottoperca gobio. Next base: position 1,424,097 of record NC_041373.1, read on the forward strand.
CTTGCCACCAAAACTTGCTAACTGTGCCATGTGTCACCATGAGTCTCATTTGATTCAGTGAGTGATTTATTGAGTGATTGATAGGCTCCTCACCCTCCTCTCCCATCATCGTCCACCCTTTCCTTTTACCTCTTGGTTCCACCGGCTCACCTGTCCCAATAATTGACACCCGCCTCTCCATCTGTGTGCATTGGAACTAGTCTGACTGGCAGCCCACCTAGACTCATCCATCCATACAATCACCCCACCCCTCCTTCCTGCCATCACCCCACATCCTTAATTGAATCCTTTCAATATATTCCCGTGGCTCGATGGGCAGGGTCACTTGTTTCTGATTGCCTCGCGACACACCGGCCATTAAGGACTTTCTTATCAGGCAGTCAAGCTGTCAAAGTGGAATGAAATGTGTGTATGTGTGTGTGTATTGTTTGAGTTAGGTCTGTCTTTCTGTCCATCTATCTGTTTGGCGATCACCACCTTGTCCTATTCATCTTTGTGTCTGGCAGAGCCTGAGTGAAGCTTTTTTCACTTTGTCTGCTTTGTCTGCAAAGTAGTCTTAGATCGATACACAAGTTTGGCACTACTGACTTTTTATTAAAAGTCTGATACTGCCCAGTCAGTGTTGTCAAACTGATGAGTAATATACAGTTGTTGCATATTTTCATGGGCTGTTGGATCGATTAGTGAGGTGCCCGTTCAAAACGTGCCTTTTCAGAATGGGCTGATTGCTTGGCCTCCGGTATTGCTGCTTGTAGCTTTCTTGAGAACCGCTCATCCAAACAACTTCACATTCAACACTGCACTTCCTTGGATCCTCAGCAATATTCTTTGGCAACGGTCCCATTGAAGTGTGAAGTGGATTGAATGAACAGTTGTTGAGAAAATTGAAGGACATAGATACATATACATGCATACATACATACATACATACATACATACATACATACATACATACATACATACATACATACATACAGTACATGCATACATGCATACATACATACATACATACATGCATACATACATACATACATACATACATACATACATACAGTACATGCATACATGCATACATACATACATACATACATACATACATACATACAGTACATGCATACATGCATACATACATACATACATACATACATACAGTATATACATACATACATTCATGTATACATACAGTACATGCATACATACAGTACATGCATACATACAGTACATGCATACATGCATACATACATACATACATACATACATACAGTATATACATACATACATTCATGTATACATACAGTACATGCATACATACAGTACATGCATACATACAGTACATACATGCATATATGCATACATATATACATACAGTACATGCATACGGTACATACATACTACATACATGCATACATACAGTACATACATGCTACATACATGCATGCATACATACATACATACATACATACATACTACATACATACATACATACATACATACATACATACATGCATGCTACATACATTCATACATGCATACATGCATACAGTACATACATGCATATATGCATACATATATACATACAGTACATACATACATGCATACATACATGCAGTTCATACATACAGTACATACATACTACACACATGCATACATACATGTATACATACAGTACATACATGCTACATACATGCATCATACATACATACATACATACATACATACATACATACATATACATGCATGCTACATACATTCATACATACATACATGCATACATACATACATACATACATACATACATACATACATACATACATACATACAGTACATACATGCTACACACATGCATACATACATGTATACATACAGTACATACATGCTACATAAATACATACATACATACATACATACTTACATACATGCTACATAAATACATACATACATACATACATACATACAGTATATACATACATACATTCATGTATACATACAGTACATGCATACATACAGTACATGCATACATACAGTACATACATGCATATATGCATACATATATACATGCAGTACATGCATACGGTACATACATACTACATACATGCATACATACAGTACATACATGCTACATACATGCATGCATACATACATACATACATACATACATACATACATACATGCATGCTACATACATACATACATACATACATACATACATACATACATACATACATGCATACAGTACATACATGCATATATGCATACATATATACATACAGTACATACATACATGCATACATACATGCAGTTCATACATACAGTACATACATACTACACACATGCATACATACATGTATACATACAGTACATACATGCTACATACATGCATACATACATACATACATACATACATACATATATACATGCATGCTACATACATTCATACATACATACATGCATACATACATACATACATACATCCATACATACATACATGCTACATAAATACATACATACATACATACAGTATATACATACATACATTCATGTATACATACAGTACATGCATACATACAGTACATGCATACATACAATACATACATGCATATATGCATACATATATACATGCAGTACATGCATACGGTACATACATACTACATACATGCATACATACAGTACATACATGCTACATACATGCATGCATACATACATACATACATACATACATGCATGCTACATACATTCATACATGCATACATGCATACATGCATACATGCATACAGTACATACATGCATATATGCATACATATATACATACAGTACATACATACATGCATACATACATGCAGTTCATACATACAGTACATACATACTACACACATGCATACATACATGTATACATACAGTACATACATGCTACATACATGCATACATACATACATACATATATACATGCATGCTACATACATTCATACATACATACATGCATACATACATACATACATACATACATACATACATACATACATACATACATACATACATACATACATACAGTACATACATACTACACACATGCATACATACATGTATACATACAGTACATACATGCTACATAATACATACATACATACATACATACATACATGCTACATAAATACATACATACATACATACATGCATACATACAGTATATACATACATACATACATTCATGTATACATACAGTACATGCATACATGCAGTACATGCATACGGTACATACATACTACATACATGCATACATACAGTACATACATGCTACATACATGCATACATACATACATACAAACATACATACATGCATGCTACATACATGCATACATGCATACAGTACATACATGCATATATGCATACATATATACATACAGTACATACATACTACACACATGCATACATACATGTATACATACAGTACATACATGCTACATACATGCATACATACATACATACATACATATATACATGCATGCTACATACATTCATACATACATACATGCATACATACATACATACATACAGTACATACATACTACACACATGCATACATACATGTATACATACAGTACATACATGCTACATAAATACATTTATATACATACATACATACAGTATATACATACATACATTCATGTATACATACAGTACATGCATACATACAGTACATGCATACATACAGTACATACATGCATATATGCATACATATATACATGCAGTACATGCATACGGTACATACATACTACATACATGCATACATACAGTACATACATGCTACATACATGCATACATACATACATACAAACATACATACATGCATGCTACATACATGCATACATGCATACAGTACATACATGCATATATGCATACATATATACATACAGTACATACATACTACACACATGCATACATACATGTATACATACAGTACATACATGCTACATACATGCATACATACATACATACATACATATATACATGCATGCTACATACATTCATACATACATACATGCATACATACATACATACATACAGTACATACATACTACACACATGCATACATACATGTATACATACAGTACATACATGCTACATAAATACATTTATATACATACATACATACAGTATATACATACATACATTCATGTATACATACAGTACATGCATACATACAGTACATGCATACATACAGTACATACATGCATATATGCATACATATATACATGCAGTACATGCATACGGTACATACATACTACATACATGCATACATACAGTACATACATGCTACATACATGCATACATACATACATACATACATACATACATACATACATACATACATACATACATACATACATACATACATACATACATACATACATACATTCATACATGCATACATGCATACAGTACATACATGCATATATGCATACATATATACATACAGTACATACATACATGCATACATACATGCAGTTCATACATACAGTACATACATACTACACACATGCATACATACATGTATACATACAGTACATACATGCTACATACATGCATACATACATACATACATACATACATACATACATACATATATACATGCATGATACATACATTCATATATACATACATGCATACATACATACATACATACATACATACATACATACATACATACAGTACATACATACTACACACATGCATACATACATGTATACATACAGTACATACATGCTACATAAATACATACATACATACATACATACATGCTACATAAATACATACATACATACATACATACATACAGGACTGTCTCAGAAAATTAGAATATTGTGATAAAGTTCTTTATTTTCTGTAATGCAATTAAAAAAACAAAAATGTCATGCATTCTGGATTCATTACAAATCAACTGAAATATTGCAAGCCTTTTATTATTTTAATATTGCTGATTATGGCTTACAGCTTAAGAAAACTCAAAAATCCTATCTCAAAAAATTTGAATAGTTCCTCAGACCAAGTAAAAAAAAAAGATTTATAACAGCAAAACAAAATCAAACATTTGAAAATGTCCATTAATGCATTCAGTACTTGGTTGGAATCCTTTTGCACGGATTACTGCATCAATGCGGCGTGGCATGGAGGCAATCAGCCTGTGGCATTGCTGAGGTGTTATGGATGCCCAGGATGCTTCAATAGCGGCCTTTAGCTCATTAGCATTGTTGGGTCTGGTGTCTTTCAGCTTCTTCTTCACAATACCCCACATATTCTCTATGGGGTTCAGGTCAGGGGAATTGGCAGGCCAATCGAGGACAGTAATGCCATGGTCAGTACACCAGTTACTGGTGGTTTTGGCACTGTGGGCAGGTGCCAGATCATGCTGGAAAATGAATTCCTCATCTCCATAGAGCTTTTCAGCAGACGGAAGCATGTAGTGCTCTAAAATCTCTTGGTACACAGCTGCATTTACTCTGGGCTTGATGAAACACAGTGGACCAACACCAGCAGCTGACATGGCTCCCCAAACCATCGCTGACTGTGGGAACTTCACACTGGATTTCAAGCAACTTGGATTTTGCTCCTCTCCAGCCTTTCTCCAGACTCTGGCGCCTTGACTTCCAAATGAAATACAAAACTTGCTTTCGTCTGAAAAGAGGACTTTGGACCACTCTGCAACTGTCCAGTGCTTCTTTTCCATAGCCCAAGTCAGACGCTTCTTCCGTTGTCTTGAGTTCAGAAGTGGCTTGACCATGGGAATACGGCTATTGTAGCCCATTTCCCGGACACGTCTGTGAACAGTGGCTTTTGATACCTGGACTCCAGCTTCAGTCCACTGTCTTTGAAGCTCCCCCAAATTCTGGAAGCGACTCTTCTTCACAATGCTGTTAAGGCTGTGGTCATCTCTCTTGGTTGTGCAGCGTTTCCTGCCACATTTCCCCCTTCCAACAGACTTTTTGTGGATGTGCTTTGAAACTGCACTCTGTGAACAGCTTGCTCTTTGAGACATTTCTTTTTGTGTCTTACCCTCCTGATGGAGGGTGTCAATGATGGTCCTCTGGACAGCAGTCAGATCAGCAGTCTTCCCCATACTTGTGATTTAGTTTACTGAACCAAGCTGAGTGTTTTTCAAGGCTCAGGAAACCCTTGCAGGTGTTTCGAGTTAATTAGACGATTCAAGTGATTCGTTGAACACCCTACTAGTATACTTTTTCATGATATTCTAATATTTAGAGATAGGATTTTTGAGTTTTCTTAAGCTGTATGCCATAATCAGAAATATTAAAATAATAAAAGGCTTGCAATATTTCAGTTGATTTGTAATGAATCCAGAATGCATGACATTTTTGTTTTTTTAATTGCATTACAGAAAATAAAGAACTTTATCACAATATTCTAATTTTCTGAGACAGTCCTGTACATACATGTATTGATAAGTTGTTATTTTAATATTTTCAGGTAAAAATATTTTCCCAAATTAATTAAAAGTCAATACAAGTCTGGATCGTGGCCAGCACAGACATATAATGTATATAATGCTGATTTCCACAGCATTAATATCATCAGTACAACAGCAGTTATGTGAAGCCCACAATTAAATTTTTTCACAGAAATACTCCGATTCAAAAACCACAGTACAATAGAAACCACTGATTTAAATTACAACACTAGTATTTGTATCAAAGAAGAAACAGAAAGTCCAAGCAGCAGTATAGTGAGTAAGACATATTGGGGAAGAGTTGGGTTTGCATCAAAAGCTAAGTAAAACTTGAGAAGATCAGAAAACAGGAAGGATTTCAAATAAAATATGATCAAGTATAAAAAAAATAAACAATTAAATACTGTTGCAATTATAATCATTTTTAAAATTCCTGGTTCTATCGTAAAACTTACTGAGTCCTGTGTCAGTGTATCCAAAGGCTGATTATTTTATTCATGTGTCCCTTAGAGGTTATTGGTGTTCAAAAACTATTAAAAACATATAAATAAGCCACGCCACAACATTGTAGTGGGTGACTGTTCCTTTATTACCATGAACACTCAAGGGCTTATTTTTGTGGAGGCGCAACGACTTGCACAAGCAACCTCCAACAATGTGGCACATGGTGTACAGATGGGAGAAGGGTCACAATCAGATGGGAGCATCATTTTAAATGAGACTGCATTGTTGTTATTACGGTAGAAATTGGGTCTTAGACTTGTGTTGAGAAAAGATGTCTCAGAACCATGCATATTTCCATAGCAACATCAATCAGCTGCCAATCTGATGATTTTTTCAACAAGAGCAAACTAAAGATTATTTACATCTTTAGTAGAAATCAGTGTGCTAAGTGCAGTGATATTTCATTCTACAGGTGATTTTATCAGATGTGTTTTTACAACAGAAGGAATTTACAACTTTTCTTTTGGGCCACCTGTGTGTCTATTTTAGTGTTTCAATGTGCCTGTATACATGATACAATATGCCTGTGTGTGTGCGTGTGTGTCTGTGTGCTGCACATCACAGTGTTATTCCCCTAGCTCTCTGATTGACTTCATCTGTCTCTCATCAAGCTTCTGTTAGACCTGCTGCTCTGGAATCACAAACCTGTGTGTGTGTGTGTGTGTGTGTGTGTGTGTGCGTGTGTGTGTGTGTGTGTGTGTGTGTTTGTGTGTGTGTGTGTGTGTGTATGTGTGTGTGTGTGTGTTTGTACATACCAGCTCATTAAATCATCGCACAACAAACCTCCACATCCTAAATCGCAGGCGTTCCTCTGCGCTGTGTCATATCAGCTAACGAACACACCTTCTCATCTTAGGTTACATTATGGAGTCTCACTGCAATTTGCTGACAACTCCTTCTGATTTATGAGGCAAAGAGGGTGGAGTTTATTACTTTGCATCCTCACAGCTAAGACTTCAAAGTCAAGACACTTTCCACCAAGCTTTAGTGAGCAATGGCAATGGAGATACTTTAACTTTATTTATTTGTTGTGCAGCTTACATGCTTTGTTTCCTTTTTATTTATTGTTGCGATTGTATGTTAAAGTCTTTAATTTTTGTTTAGTATCATTTCTGCTGCAACACATAAATTCCCTTTGCACATTATTTATATCATCCTCACCATCGTCATGATTATCTACTAATTCTCCAAAAACATTTGTCGTGCAGATTGCTGACTGCAACTCTACATTATTACAGAATATTCTTATTTCTGCAACAGGACAGACCAGCAGGAAATGAATGAAAAATATTAAGCTACAAACTACTAAAGTTTTTCAACGTCATCCCCTGTGTTGGGTCCCATCACTCTTCTCACTTTACACACATCATTTTGAGTTATTAGTTATCAATTTTTTTTAACATATTTAATAACTCCCTTCAGAAATACATACTAAAGAATGTGTGTGTGAATGCTGACAGCTGAACAAAGCATTTTTTTAAATGCAGAAATGTAAAATGAGAAAGAAATGGAATAGTTCAAAGTCTTGTGACCCATTTAGAGGCAAAATAAATGTCCCCCCCCTAATGTTTCCAAGTGGTGTTATTGTTGGTGTTGCAAAGACAATCTGATCGCTTTCTGTTCTCCTCAGAGCGACCAACAACAAATGACACATTGCATTTGTTTCCAGGCACACTGCAACGGAGCCAGTGATAACATATTCTGTCTGCTGATTTTCATATGAACAAGTAGATCCATTTACTTGTAGAGTTGCTGTATTTGTAGGTTTTCTAGCCCGCAGCTGTAATGTTCTGCCGTTGAACAGGTGTGAGCAATAAAGAGTTTGCTGTCTTGGTTCAGACTACAGAGCCTCCGTGTTATTATTTTATTAACTTCAGAAGTGTAGGCGCAAATCCAGCGCTATTCTTTTTTGTTTCGTGTGTTGTAAACCGGTTAAAGAGGTTATCGGTGCATTTGCTCATATGCATTAAAACAGAGTTATTGATGGGACAGAGGATTGCAGAGCAGTATCCACCGGCCAAGCACCACACACACCTGCTCCCTTGCTTTCACTTTGCGATAAAGCAGTTCCTCAGTATAAAGCAGCTTGCTTCTCCTATTTCCGAATAGTTGGTTGCATGCTAACATGCTAGCAATTAAGTTTATCATGCTAGCATGATAACATTTCCAAATGAATGATAAAAGTATATCATTAATAACATTAGTTAGCACCAAAAACAAAGTACAGCTGATGGGAATGTAATTAATTTTGCAGGTATTTGGTCATAAACCAAAGTATTGAACACATTCTTTACCTATGATTGTGATTATGACCTGATGAGTCTAAGGTTACAAGTTGCCCTATCCTATTTAATCGACCTATCAGTGAATGACTGTTGCAAGTAATTGATTTGCCAGAATACAGATTTGGCTGCTGTGGTTTGGGATTAGAGTCATGGACGAATAAAAGTGACCTCCCTTTTTAAGTGAATCAGCTAACAAAGGGTAAGAATGTAAATGGAAGAAAAGAAAAAAAGAAAGTTGTGATTTAACAGAAAAGCTATCATAACCGGATTAGTTGTATGTGAAGAAGCAAACCGTTGACACTGTACATGCAATGTAGTAAAACCTAGTATACACACATAAACAAGGAGCCTGAGGGCAATGGCGGAATAGCTGCTAACACGGCTGTTTCTCTGCTCCCCAGGGGGTCTGTTACGAAAAGCCACTTTAGAAACTAAATAAACAGGTCTGTTACTGGCTTCCGCTGCCTTACCATACTTCTACTGTCAGTGGCATTACATGTCTTGGAGGGGAAAGGTCACGAGGCAGCTCCAAGTACAACGGGGGGAAGTGTGGTTTCTCTTGTGCAATTTGGAGCTTGGTTTAAGACAATCATAGCTCAAACATCTAGTGTTTATGATGCAGTACATTGCTACTACACATGCTGGAGAGATTACTGGACATCTCCCAGCTGGCACGTATTCCTTTGGAGGAGGTGAAAGAAGTTTCTTGAGAGAAGATGTTTGGGCTGATCAGTTTATCATGTTATCAACATGACCAGGACAATTGACTCAAAAATCAGTCAATGAATGTGTTGTGTTTTCAATACACTGATATTTATGTACAAAATGTATTGATTGCCAAAATGTAATCTTAAATAATCGTTTCCCAAAAACAACAAGCAAGATGTCCCATCAGAAACATCCTTACACATGTGTCACACTTTTCTATTTGCTCTGATACTATACGTCAAGAATACTGTAGGTACTATATAGCTATCATTAAGTTTGTATATAGGTACATCTAACTCTAGATATATGTTCCTGCATGTTAGTGTGTTATTTGTGGTTCCTGTTGTATTGAGGTGGAGATAACGCTGTGTTAGGGAAGGAACAGTGCGTGCCTGAGAGTCTATCTCAGCTAAAACGATGATTAAGGGGTCTTGCCCTTTAAATAGACAATCCTGTTGACCTAATTTAGAGTTGCGATCAATCCAGCACTCGCCACATTCATTGAGACGCCAAGCATTGATTTTCTCTTTTCAGCCGGCCCTGCCTGCACAGAGAGAGGGAGGGGAGCCCAGGGAGGAATTTACTCTACTTATACATGTACGCCCATACATACAAACATTTGTATGAGGGTTTAGAAAAGTTTAAATAATTGTTTTTGTTATTTTGAATTACAGTAAAAAAAAACATATCTCTACATTCCATGTTACATACAACGATTCAAATAGGCCTTAAATATAAAAAATGTATAGCAGATTTTAAATATTTTGTGCACCAAACTTTAATAGATTTCCCTTTCATATTAATGCTGCTTATGATTACAAACAAGAATTATGATAGAGCTCAATAGCTGTGCTACATTTAATAATGTTTATTTTCAACAGCAATGTCACTAAGCAAATGTGGTACCTTTCCCACCACACACACACCAACACACACACAGATATGTGTCCTGAGTAACTTACCAGCCACTATAATCTATATGAATAAGAGGCACACACACTTAGTTCCTCCATGTTGCTCCATCATGTTATGGTTGTTGAGGTGGTTGAATGTCTACACCAGTGGTTCTCAACCTTTTTTGAGCCAGTGCCCCCCTATCCATTATCCAGGTCCCTTACCGCCCCCTATCAAGTAAAATGTAGTTGTATTATAAATTGTATTTTAATGTTGATTATTATTATGTTTGTATTATTATGATTATTATTTTTAGTATTTATTATTTATACTACATATTGATTATATTAATTTTGTATTTAAATTCTTATATTATTTTTCTTATTATTAGGCTGCTAAATTATGTTATTATAAAAACTCAAATTCTCTGAGATTGAAGTGACATAATAACATTTATAAATAATAATGAATATTATATTATTTAATTTAAAAAATGTTTTTTGTTGTACCCAGGGAGCAAACAAAGCCATGTAAACATACATTTTATTCAGGAGTGTTAAACAAATGCAACGGTAAGAAATTTGAGGTTCAAAACTTTAATTGGTGTTAAACACAGCAGCCTCAGAAATGTGAAACAATTTGCACTCTTAAGTGTTCCAATGGAAAACGAGCACAACGGAACAAGTCTGAGGCGCTGCCTATATATTGAGCAAAATCACAAGTCACTTTTCACATTGAACAGGTGCTCTGTTATTAAATAAACTAAACACTTATGTTATTTATCTAATTTATGTGCATGTTTCAGTGTCTACTGCGTTGCTGCTTTGCGCATTCACATTCTCTCGTCTGCTCTATTTCGCGAAGGGCGGGGCTCCGCTCCCGACACACACACACACACCCACACCCACTCATTCATACACACACGTGCGAGCACACCCACAGTCAGAGACAGAGCGGAGGAAAGGAGAGGAGAGAACTACAAAGTGTAAAAAAGTAAAAAATCCAACACACTAATTATAAATGGAGCGACGTCGACTCCAACGTTCAGAAACTCAGGTGAAAATATCCGCGTTTTTTAAAGGCACACAGCCTGAATCAGCAGCAGTGATGCAGATGTTAGCTCTGTTGCTATGAGCAGCCAGAGTGCAGCTCGTCTGCTGCTGGTCCAAGTCCCGATCAGAGCGTTAGTGTGTTACCAATAATTAAGATTAGTTTTAACAATTAGAAAAAAATTCAAATTTTTGTTATAAAATATGTGAACACTAAATATGTCTCTTAACTTAAGTACTTAAGTATTATTTAGATTTGCACAAAACACATTGAATGCATAACAAACACAACCCGGGTGCATTAAACTTAACATAGTATATCCCTACATGGCTGCATAGGATTGCACAGAAAAGCATTAACTGCCATGGTCAACGTGAATTTGAAATTAGCATTAAAACTTCCAATCAACAACTTATATTGACACTACTACATGTGCTTTACTTCCAAATCACATGAATAGTTGCAGTAGCACAATGACCACTAGTAGTGCTGAGAACACGGTCGGTGCCATGATGGCAGAATAATGAGTGAATGTGTTCTGTGGGAAAGGAGCAGAGGAGTTTGGCAGGTCAGAGGACGGGAGAGTCTGTTTCGTGATGAACAACAACTGGTGTAATCCTAGAGGCCACCACAGGTAGATGTAAATGCAGCATTGATGGAACTGCATGGTGCTTTGTGCTGGTACTGGGAATTTTGGCAAGACAAACTTAAAATGAATTTCTGCAGAATGTCTATCAACATATGACCTGTTTCATCAGAGGGTAGAACTGTAGACCATTGTTATTCTCCATCCAAGGTGGGTTATAAGGCCAACCTGTCAGGAGAAGTCAGCCATTTGATTGCCCTATCAGAGGCTACACGGCAGGATGTGCTGAGTGACGTCGACTAGGATATGTTCCCAATCCAGCTCTGACAACCTCAGTAAATCTTTGGAAGTAGTAACAAACTTCATTGCAATGCTGACCAACAATATCATCCCTCCGGTGATGGTACAGTCATTTACGACCAAAAAGCATGGATCGCTGAGTCCATCTGTGCTGCTTTGGGCAGGTATGCTGCTGCTTACTGCTCAGGATTTGCAAGTGAAGATATACAAGCAACTTTTTGTATTATCATTATCATTATTACTTCTATTATTAACTGTATTATTAGGACATTTGGTTTCCATGCAGGCATTAACAGGTCACAGGCATAAACTGACTTGACTGATGACCAGAGCCTCAACAATAAATATAAGGACATTCAAGATGAACAGTTTACATATATGAAAATACAATGTCCAAAACACGTGTTTGCAATTATTATTTTTTTTTTTTTGTTAATTATATTTTTAGTGTAAGCTTTTAAAGGTATCGCTTCACGGCCAGTATGGAGAGGATAAATTAATATGGTGATAGAAAAGTATTTCACAGTGTACAGAGCAAAACTATTCTTAATCCACAAACACAATCTTTCCCCAACCTTAATCTTAGTTTCAATTGCTTTAGAAAACTTTAACCATAGAGATGACACATCAGATAATAAGCAAATTAATTATTTTGACCTTAGTTAAGTTTTAGGTGTGAGAAAGTGTTTGTTGCAGTGTGTTTTGTCCAATGTGTATTAAGTGTGGAGGCCAGGCCATGTTTCTACGATTTATGCATGATGGATTAGATATGTAGCCTGGTTATAAACAGGTGACTCATTATAATATTGCCCAGAGGGATCATTTGAAAACCCAGCAAAGATCTCTCTCTCCTCCCCTTGTTCTCTCTCTCTCTCTCCTCCCCTTGTTCCCTCTCTCTCTGTCTCTCCTCCCCTTGTTCCTTCTATCTCTCTCTCTCTCTCTCCTCCCATTGTTCTCTCTCTCTAATTGATGTCTGCCGAATCCAAGTTCAACTATTACCTTGTCCAGGATCTCTCTCTACTCCTATCTATCTCTCTCTAACTATCTAGATCGCTGATCTCTCCCCCCTGTTTCTATCCTCGTATCTGTCATATCCTCCCATGTCACATCTCTCTCTCTCGCTCTCTCTCTCTCTCTCTCTCTCTCTCTCTCTCTCTCTCTCTCTCCTCCCCTCCCTTGTTATCTCTCTCTCCCTCTCTCTCTCTCTTTCTCTCTCTCTCTCTCTCTCTCTCTCTCTCTCTCTCTCTCTCTCTCTCTCTCTCTCTCGGCCTCTCTCTCTCTCCTCCCTTCGTTCTTCTATCCCTCTCTCTCTCTCTTTGTCTCCCTCTCTCTCTGTATCTCTCTTTTGTAATGGGATTTAATTTAACACAATTTATTAGTGATAGTTTGATTTAGTTTTACTTTTGGTGAGTTTGGGTGTGGTGTTTTGAGGTGTGTGGGGTTCTCTTGTCGGTGTCTCGCTTGTCGGCGTCTGACGCCAAGGGGAATTCGCCAAGCTTACGAAGAAGCACGGCATAAAAATTTCAGCTGGCTTCCTGTGTAGCGTAGAAGAAATAGGTTTAGCTGTGGGGGAAAAAGATCCTGTCTGGATGTAAGTCTCAGTTACTGAAACACGTAGTGTCGCACTGTAGACAGGTATATATGATACTTAATAACCGGGATGTGGAGCTCAACCTCCGCTTCTACATTAAAGTAGATGATTATGACTATGTGATTTTTACGACTTCATCAGTTATGAAGTGTTTTGGTTGCGGAGAGGAGGGACACACCATCCGAGCCTGTCTGAGGCGCGGGGGGCCAGCTCCGTCTGGGCAGCTCCGGTTGTGTCCGACCTGGCACACGAGGTGTGTGGTGATAATAAACATAAAGTGGTGTGGGCGAAAAAATTATCAAGATATTCTAGGTGAAGGAGGAGGAAGTGAGGTCGAAAAAAACTAGGAGAGAGAAGAGGTGCAGGTAGAGTAGGGGAAGGTGGTTTAGGAGGAGAGCAGGTAAAGGAGGCCGGTGATTTGGGAGGAGAGCAGGTAAAGGAGGCAGGAGAGGTGCACGTAGAGGAGGCAGGTGGTTTGGGAGGAGAGCAGGTAAAGGAGGCAGGTGATTTGGGAGGAGAGCAGGTGGTTTGGGAGAAGAGCAGGTAAAGGAGGAAGGTGGTTTGGGAGGAGAGCAGGTAAAGGAGGCAGGAGAGGTGCGCGTAGAGAAGGCAGGTGGTTTTGGAGGAGAGCAGGCAGAGGTGACAGGAGAGGGGCAGGAAAACATGGCAGGAAAAGAAAGGGGTACATGTAGTGAGCAGGTAGAGGAAGCAGAGATGGAGGAGGAAGAGGCAGCAGCAGTACTGGAGACAGTACAGCAAAAGCCTGCTTCCAAACGTAAGAAAAGGTCAAAGAAGGCATCCAGTGACGCTAACAACAGTAAAGTTGGGGAACAGAGACAGACTGTGAGAAGGCAGGGGCAGACGGACGAGAGTCTTAGTGAAGATGAGTGCGTGTCGGACAGCAGTGATATCCCGGGTTTTAAGTTAAGTAACAATCAGAAGGAAAAAATGTATATGGCTGAAAGTTTAAAAGTTAAAAACTAAAAACCAAGATGGTGTAAAGGTGGAGGATTACTTTCTAGATGTGGTTTTTAATACCTCAGCCAGACTCCATATGAGTCGAAGAGAGGAGTCCGGCATCACTGACCAAGAGTATTATAGATTGAAGAAACTTTTGGTAAAAGTAAAAAAACAAATACATATTGATGATGCGTGTTTTAAATAATATATTTGTTAGTTTTTCAAAGTACAGGGTGCACTGGTCCGGTCCCGGTTTCAAAACGCCATCGAGATGGATGCTCCCTCTAGCTCCTTCTTCGGTCTGGAGAAAAAGAATGGGCAGAAGAGGGTCATCCACTCACTTCTCTTAGACACAGGGCATTAAATGACTGAACCAAGCCAGATAAGAAGGTGAGCTGTGAGTTGTTATTCTTCCCCTCTACTCCAGTGAGTATGAGGGAGATGAAACACTCCTCGGAGGGTTCTGTGATGGATTACCTCAGGTCTCAGAGGAGACCAACTCACAGCTAGAGAGGCCGTTGACTATGCAGGAGCTGCAGGTAGCTTTACAGGCCATGCAGGGAAGGTGAGCTCCCGGCATCGACGGCCTCATAGTCAAGCTTTTTAAAGCCTTCTGGGACATTTTATCAAATGATCTTTTAGATGTTTTTAATGAAAGCCTGGCATCTGGTTCCATGCTAGGCTGGTTCCGTGATGTCCTGCCGCAGAGCCGTAATAACACTTCTGCCTAAGAAGGGAAACCCGCAGGTCATTGGTAATTGCCGTCCTGTGTCTTTGCTGTGTGCGGACTTCAAGCTTCTGTCCAAGGCTATGGAGCAGGTCATATACCGGGATCAGACCTACTGTGTGCCCTGCAGGTCCATGGTAGACAATGTCCACCTAATTCGGGATGTTTTGGAGGTCGCCAGCTCATTGGGCATTAATATTAGTCTGATTTCTCTAGATCTGGAAAAGGCTTTTGACCGGGTTGAACACAACTTCCTCTGGAAAGTGATGGAGAAGTTTGGTTTCAGCTCTGCTGTCTGCTGCTCTGCGGCTGCGCTGCATCGTGGCTGAAGGAGCGTCTCGGTATCCTCTGGAACCCAGCCTACTGCAAGAGACCAGAACCAGGCCAACACCATGCATTTATTATGTGACTGATTACCTGATTCCGTTCAGCTGGGACACTCCTGTCTCTCCCCAGCAGCCGGCACCCTAACCACACCCCACTGCCACAAACATATAATCCAAAAGAACTGGGAGAACGTCAATGAAAAGATTGAGGAAAGGATTTCCAAATTGAAATGGCTATTCCCTGAGATGTCTTTTAAAGGTACGGTTTTGGTTTTAAAAAACCTTGTGGCGTCCCAACTGTGTCACCGTCTGACCTGTATAGATCCTCCCTCAGGCTTTTTAGCTAAAATAAAGAAATAAATGGTAGATTTTTTTTGGTATCGTCTACACTGGGTGCCACAAGGATTGCTGTATTTATCCAGAGAGGAGGGGGGATAGGGCCTAGTCCACCTGGCCAGCCGAACAGCCACTTTTAGACTCGTTTTTATAGAAATATCTTACCGGTCTGGCTGATTTGGTGTGGAGAGACGTGGCCAGCTCCTCAGATGTGTGAGTAACCTGGGGCTGGATACTGCTCTGTTTTTAACTGATTCAAAATTGTTACGGGTAAGTGAGCTGCCTCCATTTTATCAGTGTGTTTTTAAGTGTTGGGCCCTTTTTGACCATAAAAGGTGCCTAAAGTCTGATTCTCTGCACTGGTTGTTGATGGAGCCTCTAATTCACAGGGATAGGCTGGACGTCAGCAGCAGCAACACACCCGGCCTGATGGTAGCGCTGTGCAGGCCAAGGACTCTGTGCTTACAACAGCTGGTGGATGCAGTGGGGCCGGCGTTGAATGATGCACGGGCCCTGGGCTCTCTGCTGGGTCTAACCTCTAGCCACTCTCTGGAGAGGAGAAGAGCCTCCTCATCAAATACAGTCAGGGAAAGACCGTTCCAGCACCCAGCAGACCCGTTTCCAGAAATCTAGAACTGACCGGCCCCCTGCTCAAGGTCACTAGCCCAGCAAAACTGTCGCTGCACAGAGCGGACAAAACAACTTTCTATGCGAACTGTGTAAAAAGCATCAGTAGAAAAGGCCTGTGCAGCAGACCCTCCAATGCCTGGAGCAATAGACTAGGTGGAGAAAGCGGACTGGGCCCACAGTGGAGGATTTTATACAAACCTCCCCTCAAAAAGCGGACTGCCGAACTTCAGTGGGGGATTTTACATGGTACTGTCACTTCCAACACTTTTATCTCTGTTATTAATCCTGTTGTTATAATTGTCCGTTTTGTAATCTACATGAGACTGTCTTCCACATTTTCACTGAGTGTAAGAGACTCACTGGTTTCTTCTCTCTTTTAACATTGGTTTTTAGTCACTTTGATGTTATTTTTTATCATGAGAGCTGCCTACAAAAAAAGATAACAAAGAAAAGTGTCAGTTACTAAACTTTCTCTCAGGAGAAGCCAAAATGGCCATCTACATAAGTAGAAAGAACAGAGTGGGAAACAGAAGGGCAGGAGGCGAAAGCAGCGTGGCTGTGCAATATTAGAGCAAGACTCTGGCTCGAGTTCAGGTTTTATAAACATATAGGACACATTAACACTTTTAAACACAGTTGGTGTTTTAAAAATATTACCTGTTCCTTCAATGACGATGATTTACACTTTGCACAAGTTTTTGCAAACCCCTTTCTGGGGTGCGGCATGGTTAGAGGGTGGCCCTCGTTGGCCTGTGGTATTGTTTCGTGCACGGCTGGGTGTTTCTTTGCTGTGTTTCTGGGGATTGATTTATTTGATCATTTGGTGTTCCGGCTGTTCATTGAATGTCTTGGCTGCGGGTCATTGTTTTCTTTTTCCCTTTCTTGATCTGTGAGCTGGAATGCTTTTTGTGTTGCTGCATCGGGTTAACATACGTGGGTCGGGAGTGGCCCTTGAGTGCCGGGTGTGATGGGGGTGGAGAGGGGATATGCTATGGTAATGATATTGTGGTGATGGCTAATTTTGCCGGTGTTTTGGATTGGGCGGTGCATTTGACGTTTGGAATCTTTGCTTGTCGCTGTGTTACACTCGCACATAGCATGCATCATTCGGCCGGTGATATGTGGTGTGTGTGGGTGGGGTGGGGTGACCAGTGGAGATTTCAGATGTTGCGGGGATAATTTTTTTTTATGGAGTTGTTGTTGTGGCGTGTCTCTTTTTAAAAATGTTGGCGCATTTGGCGCACATGGGTCGTTTTTGGGCCGTGTGTGTGGACCTGATGTTGGGGTGTAGGAACTGTTTTGGTTTGTGGATTGAGGGGGGGAAGGGCGGTGATGATTTGTGGTGATCGGGAACGGGATATTTGATGAATGATTGGGGGTGTGGCAGGGAGGCACTCACACGGAGTGGCTTTTGGGTCGATGTGAGTCATTTTTGAAGGGTAGTGATACAAAAATGATTGTTTGAGATCTTTGAATTGTGATGATCAAGGGTTAAATGTATATATTTGTATTCTTTGTTTTAAGCACTTTATTTAAAAAATAATTGTATAAATGAAAAATATATATGAGTGTGTGTGTGTGTGTGTGTGTGTGTGTGTGTGTGTGTGTGTGTTAGTGTGTGCCCCTCAGGTTGTGGCACTTTGATACTTACTTGTCTTTTTCTCTATATTTTTATTTTGAGAGGTTACTAAATTCTTTGAAATCTGGGATTAAATAGTTGATTATGTCAAATTAAATGTTCTTTATTTCATTGAATGTTTCACATTTTAGGAGGAAGTGTGCCTCTGTCTCAGCCTCACCTGTCTGTCTTCTAGTTTGTACTCACTGAGTCTGTACTTGTTTAGGATGTGTCTCTGCTTTCTCTGACAGTAGAGCTATTCTGCCTATTCATAATCTCTTTTTAGTCCCAGATTACATTCTCATCTACTTTGTCTTTTAGTTCCTCCTTTCCAATGTTCTAAACAGTTTTCTTTACATTGTGTTATGATTAGTTTTACTGTGATTAGTGTTTGCAGAGCGGTGTTGTTGTGAGACTGGCCGAGTGTGTCTGAGAGCGGCCGTCAGCCTCAGCACCAACTCACATAGGGGACTCTGTTCTTGGTTTTGGAGCAATTTGGAGTGGAGGGTGTCTCGGGGGCTGGATTTAAGGTGGTTAAAAAAATGGAGTGCTCTCTTTTGAACATTCATTATCAGTGGTATCTGGCTATTTCTAAACAACATGTGTTTTTTGGTGTTTTTCTGTGTATTTGCAGAATTATGCATGTAAAGATTCAGTTGGATGTTTGTCCCAGCGGGTATAGCCATGATGACCCAGTGGAAACGATACTTCACTACCATACAGTACAATGGGCCCGATGACACTATCAAATATTTGAAGACAGATTTGAAAATCTGAGGCCATGGCTCTCAGCAGGAAACCGGTGGATTGCTTACTTCTGGTAGGGAATGAGCCCTTACCCCAAGTGAAGGAGTTCAAGTACCTCGGGGTCTTGTTCGCGAGTGAGGGGACGATTGATAGCTGAGCCAGAAGGCAAAGCTCTCGATCTACCGGTCGATCTTCGTACCTACCCTCACCTATGGTCATGAAGGCTGGGTCATGACCAGAAAGAACGAGATCACGGGTACAAGCGGCCGAAATGGGTGGCTGGCGTCTCCCTTAGAGATAGGGTGAGAAGCTCAGCCATCCGTGAGAGACTCGGAGTAGAGCTTTGCGTTGAAAGGAGCCAATTGAGGTGGTTTGGGCATCTAGTAAGGATGCCACCTGGGCGCCTCCCTAGGGAGGTGTTCCAGGCACGTCCAGCTAGGATGAGACCCCGGGGAAGACCCAGGACTTGGTGGAGAGATTATATCTCCTCACTGGCCTGGGACCGCCTCGGGACCCCACAGTCGTTGGCAGATGTGGCCTGGAGAAGGGAAGTTTAGGGTTCCTTAATGGAGCTGCTGCCCCCGCGACCCGACCCCGGATAAGCGGTAGACGATGAATGGATGGAGATTTTAATTGGAATTTGTCTCTTAATTGCATTTAGAGCTTTTTTTTTTACTGCATTCAATGCCCTGTTCAAACTTCCTGATGCTGTTGTGGTTAAACCAAGGTATATATAGCTCATACTATTTTTGATGATATAGTTATTTATGGTAAACTGATATTTCTGTGGCGTTTTTGAAAAATCATGACATTCTTCATATTTACAGCCAGGGCCCAGTTCTTGCAGTACTTTTCTACTATGTCCAGTAGTTACTACTACTTCAGTAGGAGACAGTAGAACAAGGTCATCACCATAACACAGAAACTTCACCTCTCTATGTAGGAGGGAGAGGCCAGGAGTAGCACATTTACTCCATTCCAACTGAACAGCAAATTAATTTATATTTACATTAAAGAAAGTCCAGCACCTCTTCTCTGGGGGAAGAATTCAGTTGTTTTTTTATCTCTCTCTCTCTCTCTCTCTCTCTCTCTCCCCCCCACCCCCCCCCCCCCCCCCTCTCTCTCTCTCTCTCTCTTTTTTCCCCACTCCCCTCTTTCTCTCTCTCACACATGCTGTTGTCACACTAAATGGCATTTCATCATCAGCGTTAGTTTCATATGTAAAATCAGTGACACAGTCCTTTAAGTATTTAAGAAGAGGCAATAAGGTAATTTGTGTATGTCTGTACACACACATACACACAAACCAGACACATTCAATAGATACCATGACCATCAGATAACACTTCAACCATGTAAATGGAGATCATAAAGCACAGTGTGAAATGCATCTATATTATTGAATGGTGAAGGCTTCCACAACAATATGTCTGCCCAGACTCTCTGCCTCAATCCACAGAGATGTGTGTGTGTGTGAATGTGCGTGTGTGTGTGTCAGGCCCACTACATAGTGTTTTCCCAGAGAACACAGACCGAACTCCATCAAATCTTTCTCTCATAGTGTGGGAGATGTCTTTTTCCAGATACAGGGATAGATGGAGGGAGGGGAGGTATCAAAACCTGTTGAATATTTTACTAGCCTACACTCCACTACCCCACAGCAAGAAGTCCCCGATGGTGTAAAAGTGTGTGTGTATGAGTGAGAGAGAGATTCAAGTTTGACAGCTTCCACAGAGGATATCTCAGGACTTCACATCTTGGGTCTTCAACTTTGAGTCATGGCCATTTCATGCCAACTGAACAAATACAGACACATACCAAACCAGAGTCAGAAAGGGAAAAAATACAAGACAGGAATGGAACATTACTCTTCCCTTCTGCAGCAGCAAACACAAACATTGGAACTGAATGTTCAATTCAGTTTAGCTATGCACCAAAAAGCTGTCTCTGGCTGTTGACCAATCACAGCTCTGTTTTTTTAGATTAACACCATGATGCTGGTACAGTGCCTTTTTGACCAATAAGTCCTCATACCTCATGACAAACAGGTTGTGATGGTATTACAACTAATAAACATTCACAACTTGTACTGGTCGTACAGTAAGGAGGTGTTGTCATTTCCGTTTTTTTCTATATTCCTGCTCTAGCTTGACTCAGTTATTTTTGTTATATTCTATCATATATCTAAACTCACACTAGAACTCCTCAAGGACTCATAACTCGTATTATGTTTTCTACTGTAGCTTGGCAGCTAGCGATGCCATCTCTCTCTTCCTCTTCTGCTCTCTCCCGCTTGGTGTGTTTCACGTTTAGCCACTTCTCTGCCTCCTTTAGTGAGTGCTTGTATTAAATGTAGTTTATATGCAGGGTTGGAGGTGAGTACACAATAGTTAGTAAGTAGTAATAGTAAGTAAGTAAGTAAAAGTGGTTGAAAGGAAGTTGTAAAAGTGAATATTGCACATGCCAGTATTAATAACAGTAGTGGAATAGTCTGTTCTTGGTGTGGTGGTCTACCAGGGGCCATGGTGATTGTACAGTCTGACCGTTGCAGGAAAAAAGGACATACGGTATCTCTCCATGAGACACCGCGGGTGAAGCAGCCTGTTGCTGAAGGAGTTGCACAGTGTAGTCAAAGTGTCCTGGAGGGGATGGGACATGTTATCCAATAGAAATGACAGCTTGGTCGTCATTCTCCTGTCTCTCACCACCTCCACAGTGTCCAGAAGACTCCCCAGGACAGAGCTGGCCTTCTTTTTCCTTGTGTGGTGCGAGGGTCTAAGGACAGAGGGTGTCGTATGCTGTACAGTCTGTAAAGTCCACTGAGAAAAACTTGAAGGGCTTTAGAAATCAATAAATAGTTTTATTTCATTTGCAGGCGAGGGTCAGACTTTTGCCGGCATGTGAGCGGTTAGCTACGTTAACACTCGGAGGGAAGCCAAACATCGTTCATTTGCACATATCACCCACATTACAAGGATACAAATGAACTGTTTAGCGATACATTTTATTAACATCTAACAGTGCTCTCCTGAATGCTCTAGCTGAAGGGCCGTATTGTCAGTGTCTGAGACTCTGAAAGTTTGGGTTATTTAGCAATATAAGTAGTGTTATTCAACACGCAGCAGCTTATAGTAACATACATGAATCAATAATGAACATAAACATTAAATAATGTTATTTGCCTTTTTTTGCATTATTATGTTATTGACATGTTAAATTGACTGTTATAATTAAGACACACAAAGTGAACCTATCCTTTACATACTGTACCTTTTGCATCACTATTTTGTAAAGTTTTTGTATGTTTCCTTTTTTTTTATTGTATCTTTTTTCAATTATTTACACAGTTTTTTGTTTTTATCTGAGCAGCATAATTGTTCACTTCTCATTTCCACTGTCCCTTCCTCTCTGTTAGTCTGTCTCTGATACTACCTTTCTCTATCTACATCCCATCTCACAGTATTTCTCTCACTCTCTTGATTGCTAGTCATACTAGTAAACCTGGCCCTGGGTTGAACTCTCTAATCTCTGTACCCTAAAATCCTCCATGAACTGCCCACCTTCCCACCACTTCCACACAACACAAAAACACCCACACATGCCCTGAAATTGGTGACTCAACAGCATAGCCTTTGCTTTTGCTAAAAGCATGAGGGAACATGTGATATGGCTGCAGCTGCTGCTTGACACCTCTGTGAAAGGTGACAGTCTTTATCACAGATTTCATAATTTTAAAGCTCTTCATCAGTCATCAAGCCATATTCATCCATCAGCTGAGCAGATCTGGAAACAACAACATGCAGACGGGCAAACAAACACAAATTTTCCTCATATAAGAGATGTGAGGACAAACTGTGAAATAGCTGTACACACACACACACACACACTCACACACATAGTGTCATTACTCACTCCATGATAGAGACAACACACCTGTCTTTTATCAATCCATCCCCATCATCCCTCACTCAGTATCTCTGGCCTCGTCTGTGGGTGTCATGTATCACTTGTCCTCCATGGTGACAGGCCATCCCTTCGTCCACTGTGATGGAAGATGCTTTGGTGGACAGCTGGATCCCTAAGCAGACACATGAGGTTCTGATTTGCTCAGCTGCAGGCCCAGGATTGTAGTTCCATTGATCAGCGTTGTGGTTTGGCTGTCAAAACCTCTAGAAACAAATGCAGTTTCTATTGACACACATGCTAGACAGGGAGGGGCCACTGGACCTCAACGAGAAGTGCTTGAAGATCACAGAGAATATATCAATCTTCTGCACTCTCACTCAGAAACTTGACCTGTGTTGTCCACATGGAGATTTGTAATTTAAGAACCACCACCAAAATAGTTTTTTCTTACATTTCATTATTAGTCCGTGGTGTGCATATGAAATGTAAAAATGGCACTATCTGAGATTTCTTGACCTAGCTTAGTATCTAGATTTATGTTAATTCCTAGATTTGTAGTAGCATTGTCAAACAATCATGGTGTGTTTAGTTTTAAAGTGTGCAGTTGGCAACCTTGAAATTGTATGTTACCAGACTGCATTATCATATCCATGTGCATATTTAGCCGTTTTTTTTGTTGTGAAAAGCTGTTTTATAATGTCTGGATGGTTAATATATAGAGTGTGATTCACCGCAGTCCCTGAGCCTACCTCTTGCCCATACATAATAAAATCAAAGTAAGATAAATATCCTAAATATTCTGCAGGACCACATAGATTAACATTATCTCATATGGCTGAGACAATGTTGACATGCAAAGCTTATATTCTGTATAGTCAAATCTCTTCCTATGTGCGCAGTGCTGCACAGGCTCGCGATCCATTACAGGCTCATTGACACATAGGATGAGCTATGAGAAGTGGATCTTTGTGAAGACTGATCGCTCCAGAATTCCTGCTCAATATCAGAAATAAAAAAGTGATTTTTAAACACCACATGAGATAATTCCTTGTGATTTCATCAAACAAAGCAATGTTTGTGTAATTAGATAATGTATGGACTAATATTGTGGAGTATGCAAAGAGAGATTTGAAGGTGACTTGTTGTTGGAGCATTGTGATGCATAGCCTGCAGACATTTACTCATGCACAACCATTACTTTATGGAATTGATTATTGTGCAATTAGGTCTCAACTTCTAGCTCTGGACTTCATTGATGATGAATCTTACTTTCTATGAATATTACAGGACCTCAACAATTCCCACCAAACATCACCTACGTACCATACTGGTGCCAAAAAAGTCCCACCCCTCAGAAGAAACAGCGCTTTCCCCTCCCTCATTACCACCAGAGGTGCACCACTGGCCCTTATACATTCCAGTGGAGCAGCTCAGTGGCCAGCAGAATGAATGTGATCAGGGCACTCCTGAAAAAGAGAGCATTGCCCACAGCCCCCCCCCCGCGAATAAATAAAGTTAAAAAAATTGTGTTATATATAAATATATATATACAACCTTAATAAGACCAATGAACTGGTTCTCAGCTCCCCCACACACATTGCACTTACGTGAACCCCATTCCCATCAAAAAAACGTTGAGCAGTTTGACAGTAATCACACTGGACAATAAATTCATCTTTTCACTGTCTCAACAGGAATTATGGTAAAGAAGCAGTTCCGGTTTTCCTGCTCCTTGGTTTCTCTTTCACTCTCTCCATTTTTTTGGTATTTCTCCAATCCCTCAATCTCTATTCATCCATCTCCCTTTTTATTCTCTTTCTGTCCAGCAGCTACAATAGCAACGACATCTTTTGCATTAAGGTCCTGACTGGCTTGGCTAAATGGGGCAGTGTGCAATTAGTTTTGCGAGTACTTATCTCATTAAAGTAAATGAATTATCGATTTAACAACACTCATGCTTTTAGAGGCAGGCAAGCTGCTTTTATGACTCTCTC
The DNA here is from genome assembly GCF_900634415.1 of Cottoperca gobio. Taxonomy (NCBI): domain Eukaryota; kingdom Metazoa; phylum Chordata; class Actinopteri; order Perciformes; family Bovichtidae; genus Cottoperca; species Cottoperca gobio. Next base: position 1,449,719 of record NC_041373.1, read on the forward strand.
TGTTGTTTGAAAGGACACTGTCAATCTCAGCATTGCAAAGTCCCTCCTCTCATTTCAACTGCCTGTCCTTACTCTCACACCCAAGATCCCTTCTTGAGTTTCTTATCATCTGTCACATCACTTTTTCTTCCCTCATTAGATAAAAACAGTTAATAACATCTCAACATTATCATCAACATTATCATCAACATTACCATCGTTATCATCACCATCACCAGTTTTCTGATGCTTATTGAAAAAGGTAATATTGTGAGTTGAATGTACAATGTATAGTATAATAATCCGAATTATCATGAAATTGATTAAGCTGTGATTCATGCTAGGGTTTATTGGTTATACTTACTTTTTTTTATCAGTTAACCAGTTGCATGGGTTTAAGGAGGTTCTTATGTAAATGTATATGCACAAAGTCATTATGTTTAGGTTTTTGGGGATTTTATTGTTCCAAATGATGTGTTTAAGTTTTTAATTGTGTTGAGTCCACTTGTTATTTAATATTATATTAATCTATTGCACGATAACATTTGAATTTCAAATTACTTTTCTGGGGAAAACAAGAAAACACCATTATTCAGTTTTGTGCCTGATGAGAATGTGAACATTAAAGTATGTTTAACACCAATTATAAGTACCCTGATTCGACCTGATGCTCTGACTCACTAGCTTTTTTGTTTTCACTGCATTGCTCAGTTTGATATGGTGGTAAAGTTCACTTTTTTGGGGGGAAAGCTGTGGTAGCAGTTGCTATGAGAAGAATTATGTTGATCGAATAAATTAATTGATTCTACAAAACTTGGGTATTGGGTGAAAAAAAGCAAACAAGAACTTATGATTTAACTATTTTCAGTTCAAAACACAAAGACAAAACTGAGTGGTGTAGTTGTTTGGAATAGATTATGGCTCTTGCACCTGAAAATTACTTCCCCATTCCCAATACTGGCGACAAAGCTCTATTTGACTAGCTTTGTGGTATTAGTGCAAATATACAGTGCCACTACTGCATAATGGAGAGAGTAGTACAGAAGGTCAACAGCATAGTGCAATGCGTTTGTATGACTACAGTAAACCCTGGGGCTAACATATTGGCCAGCTGTGCAGAGGTTTGAAAGTAGTCCATGTAACCATGTTAAAACCCATCTTTATAACTCCAGGCCTTTTACCCACAGTTATATTTTTATAATATAGATACAATTATAACATCAAGAAACACTTTTCCCTTTAGATGTGGTCAGACATGTCCTTAGAACTGCTTTCTGCATTTATGCTGTGGCTCAGGAGGTATAGCGGCTAAGCCACGGGGCTTGCTTTCTCTGTTTTATCATCTTTTTTTTATAGGAGCAACAGTGTCATTTGCAGTGAGCCTGCAGCACTATCAATAAGATGATCAATTTGGGAGGGACTAAAGTTAGCATAGGAGTCCTCCGTTATATTGAGACATGGTATTAAATTAAGTGCCAATGGAATCACATTCCTAAATTTCAACACCATGTGCCAGAACAAGGTCCAGGGTTTAAACAGTGAGTTGCTTCATGTACATTCTGACGAAACCCAATTTAATCTAATAATGAGATAAACACATTATTTAGGCTGTCATTATTGATATCCATATAAATATTAAAGTCACCTACAATAATTACTTTATCTGTGACTATACTCACTAAACTCGATAAGAATTCTGAGAATTCAGATAGAAATTCAGAATACGAACCAGGAGGATGGTACACTATAACAAATAAAAGTGCCTGTACTTTTCAAAAGAGTTATAGTTTAGTTTAGGTTTAGGATAAATTAATATGCTTGAGTTGAATATGGCAGCAGCTCCACCTCCTCTGCCTCGAGGAACGTGAGTATGACGACGCGGAGCAGATTAATTTAGACTGACATATTCTTCATGTCTCAGGTTTCAGTGAGACAAAATAAATCAATCTGATTATCTGATATTAATTAATTTACTAGTCCAATTTTAGATGACAAAGATCTGATGTCCACACACCTTTTGCTGTGGTGATGTTCATTTTTATTAGTTTGTTATGTATAATTCCTCTTCTGTTTACCATTGATTTTATTCATTGAAGTGGTCGTGTTGAGTGGGTGATTGCAAGATGGACAAGTGTGTAAGACTGGAACTCTGCCTACTGGTCGCAACTCTGGGTTGTCATGGATTAGGTCCACTAATAAACTTTGAAATGTTACTAGATATGAGATCCGCTCTTTCCAAAGTAGGATGAATGCCGTCTATTCTAATCAGACCAGGTGTTCCCCAGAAAACCAACTATCTACAAAGCTCACATCATTATCTGGACACCACCATGAGAGCCAGCGACGGAATGATGACATGCAGCTAAACATTAGGTTAGATTTAGCAGGGGACAAGAGAATAACAATCTTGCTGTATTTACGTTTAGCCTTAGTCAGCAGTTTTAAATGTGCTTCTGTGTCACCCGCTCTGGCCACAGGAATGCACGTGACTATAGTCGCTGGTGTCTCAAACCTCACACATCTGAGATAGATAAAGATTTACCGATAACCAGAGTTGGCTTCTCAGCTGGTGTGTTGCTGAGTGGGGAGAACCGACTGACCTCAATCCCTCTAAAACTTGCCTCCAAACCTGCAAATATACTAATTTCTTTACATGTACCATTCTCACTAAAGGAGGCAGAGAAATAGCTAAACATTAAATACACCAAACAGGAGAGAGCAGAAGATGGAGAGAGAGATATGCCATCACTAGCTACCAAGCTACAGTAGCTAACGTTAGCAGAACCGAAAGGTGTAGGTTTAGATATACAGTCCCCTCCAAAACTATTGGAACAGCGAGGCCAATTTCTTTATTTTTGCTGTACACTGAAAACAAATTCCCCCTTTAATTTTGGGGTTTCTTTTAGGAAGTTTTTCCTTGTGCGATGCGAGGGTCTAAGGACAGAGGGTGTCGTAACCTGTACAGTCTGTAAAGCACACTGAGACAAATGTATAATTTGTGATATTGGGCTATACAAATAAATTTGATTTGATTTGATTTGATTTGAATTGGAATTGACATCAAAAGATGAATATGAGAAAAAAAAAGATCAGCCTTTCTGCTTCTATTTCCAGTTATTTACATCTAGATCTGTTAAACAACTTAGAAGATAGCCCCTTTTTTTAACCCACCCATTTGTCAAGTAAACAAAAGCACGTGATTGACGCCCAGTTTTTTGTTGCCCAGGTGTGACCTGTACATTGATTATTCAAACAATAAATAGCACTGAATGTCTACTCTCAGTTTCAGCTTTGGGTTTTGCCTGTGCAGACTGCATTTATAGTTTTAAAGGTGTAACCAACATGAAGACCAGAGAGCTGTCTATGGGAGAAAAGCAAGCAATTTTGAAACTAAGAGAAGATGGAAAATCAATCAGAGCCATTGCATAAATATTGGCCATAGCCAGTACAGCCATTTGGAAAGTCCTGAAGAAGAAAGAAACCACTGATGTACTGAGCAACAGACTTTGAACTAGATGACTAAGGAAAACATCAGCAGTTGGTGACAGAAACATTAGGAAAACTGTTAAGAAAAACTCTAAAACAACTTTCAGTGACATCACCAACAATACGTTTGGAGAAGACTCTGCGAACAGAGGCTACACCAGAAGATGCAAACCATTCATTAGCAATAAGAATAGGAAGGCAGGTTTAAATTAATCACATTTCAGCATTTTTCAAATGAGCAGCTTTGTTATTAATAAACACATTTCTGTTATTGCTTCGGCCTTGAAAAATGCATCTAACCATTGATTCATTCATTACTACTAAAAACTACCTATCTCAGTCTCTACCGCCTATCTACACTCTCCATGGTACTTTTTGAGGAGATGGAGGGGTGATGGGAGGTTGATCCACATTGTGCCCGAGGGTAGATGGAGATCTGGTGGGGCTGGTGTTGGAGCTCTGTAGCCCCCCTTGATCCTCCTCAGAGGGTCCCTGACAAGCCTAGCTCCTAGACTGCTCTGCACCTCCACTAATCACCCTCACTGGAGATGATAACCTGTAATCAGCACTTTTCCTGTCTGTCAGTCACGCTGCAAGAGACTACAGGGACTAGGGAGGGGAGGCAAGGGCTCAAATGGCTTTGAAGGGAAAGTCAATGCACAGTTTTTAGTCATTTGGAAACGAAAGACGGGTCAGCTGCAAAAAAAAATACCCTCTCGTCAGTAGTGAGTCTCAAAATCTACTTTTACTTAAATTATTGTAACCTAATCTCATCTGCATGGTAGATACATAAATTCAAAATTCAGACCAGAGGGATTGCCTCCATACAGCTCTCAAACTGGCATAGGCTAGCAACTATCGATGCTAACAGCAAAAACAGTGCAAACAACGGAAACTGAAGACTAAGCTAATAGAGTCAACCGGAGGGGAAACCTCCGTTGGTGTTATGCTTCCACGGCGACGGTGGGTATGGTATTATCCCCAGCGGTAACCATTGTCTGAGCGCAGTGCAGAGCAGCGACCATTAGCTAGCCACAATACACATGTGCGGCCGGAGAAATTTGGTTTACAACACACACAGAGTGTGACTTGCTGAGAACATTTTTCCACTAAACTAAAGAAAATACTTGTTTGATGCTATATTACTGCTCTAAATATCAGATTGAGAACCATTAGGAGTGTCTAATTTACTTGTTATGTATGCTGGCAGTGTCATAGTCATAGTCAATCTCATTGCTTTGGTTAATATCTTGCTACCTTTCTTGCTCACAATGAAGGCTTTTCAAATCACAATTGATGCACAAGAAATTATTTGTTTGTTATTTGTTGTTTTTACTCAGATTTTCACCCTGATATCAACAGCATACTGCAAGTAGTGGATTTTAACTCTTAGCTGGAGATTTTAAACTTCCATACTGACTTTGACACAATCTTCTGCAAAAAAATCTAAATGGACACATACAGAACTCCACAGACTGAAGGCAGAATATTTGCACCAAAGCCACACAGTAGAAACAACTATAGGAAGAAAAGGGATTCAAATGTGATGCAGGGGTTGTAATGTGCCCTTTGGTCCTGTTGTGCACAAGTAATACAGTATATATTAGCATTAAATATATTACCCTAATTGTAGAACCATGTACATGTATGTATTGTAAATTTATGTATTTTGTAAATTCACTGGATATACAGTAATTTGCTAATTACTAATAAAGGGTAAAGTAGGTGTAAACCCATGTATTTCAAGCTCATTTATTCAGCTGTAAAGATGGTTACACACAGAACTGCTGTATGATGACATCACAAGCACAATTATGGATGTTCTATCTTTCCTTTATTATCACTTTATTAGTCCACTTATTAGTCCTCTATGAATGTCAAACTACAGATCTAATAACGTCACTAGTTTATCTATTGCAGGGTTCACCAACCTTTTTGATACTGAAAGCTACTTCAGGGTATTGAATAATACGAAGGGCTACTTGTTTGATACAAACTTCCTGAATAACATAGTTGCACGGTTCACCTTTAATGATAATATTATCATTAATAATAATAATAATAATAATCATAATAAATATTCATATACGTGAAGAGATCACGTTTTAATGTTAATTATTCCTCACAATGATTATTAACAATGATTTACTATGGCAGGAAACACAGATATATTTTAACATGTAACATTATTTATTTATGTTCTCAATCTATTTCAACATTTGAAAGTCAGAGTTATCACATCTCTGATATTTTTATAAATAACTTTATTGACAGTTTTGTATGAATGAGCACATTTGTAGCATTTGGTTCAAAATCACACCAGTTATATTTTAGTACAAAGTATCACTTCTGTAACATTTTATAGGAAATCATTAACTGTCACATCTTCAAATCATATCCTCTTTGTACAAACACTAATTTGTAACATCGGAGAGTGGAGATGACATCGGAACCTTTCTTCTTGTCTTTGAACAGTGTTTTCAATAACCATCATTGCACCTTTCAAGACCTCTCCGTCCGAAAAGGCTTTCTTGTACTTTAATTAAAATGGAGCTTCCGTTGCTTTCTGTGACATGTTCACCGGCCTCGTGAAAAGAGATGCTGCTGCCCAAAGCTGCCTTTAACTCACGGCGGGTTCTGCCCGCAGTGCTGCAGGTGGGTATTTAGTTAGTTAGGTAGTTAGCATGGTAGCTTCTGTGACACATACCAAAGTGTCTTCACAATGTTCCACTTTGCCGTCGCCCCACAAATGAGACATATGTGGGTGTGCGTAGTAACGAGGAGACGATAGACAAGTTGTCAAGTCGAACGTTTACTTCCCAACATGAACAGCGATACAGCGGCAGTAGTCAAGCCTCCAACCACAACAGTCACGACAGGTAAAATAATAACAACACCTCCATTTCTTACTTCCGTTAACTCTTAACCTTTCCCAGCAAGCTCCTGGGTTACCTGTCTTAAAGGAGACGTATCTTCTCTCATAGTGTTCAGTGAATGTCTACGTTCCCAGTGGGTCACCACACATACACACTTTTCTTTCACTGTTGTAAAAAATAATTCTTCCTCCCAATCATTGTGAAAATAGTTAGTTTTCTTACACTTTTCTGCCATGTTTAGCGTAAAAAACGCACCTAGTGCCCCATCGTAGCTGCTCCCGCTAACTTGTCTCAGCGAAAAGGGAAATGGAACTTGCGCATGAAACTCTGACCCCAGACAGGGTCCTTGTTCATATATACATAAAACATTTTTCTTTTTTAAATTCTATATTCAATATTGTCATTTTAAAATAAAGAATAATTCAAGTGTTATTGATATAAAAAAACAATTAAATACACATTTTAGACGGAGCTTCATGGTGACTAGTGCTATTTGTATTTTTTTCAAAACAGATGTAATGATCAAGAAACTGTGTGCTCTTTCACAAATATAGTCTAGGTACCACTGAGAAATGCACTGAACCACCAACTGATACTGCAGTGCTGCACTGCCAACAAAATATCAAAACTGCTCAAAAACAGCTTTCAAAATGGACAACCAACCACATTTCTGGCTAAAATGTTGGGGAGTACAATACAGCAGTATAAGTGGTCCATTCTTGGTGTGTGTGTGTGTGTATTTATGTGTGTATTTCATCAGATTCTGAGGTAAACCGCTTAACTCTTTGCATACTCAGGGTGTGCTTTTGATCCTCAGAGGCATATATCATATAATACTCAGCCTGTCCTCACAACGCGGCAGAGTCAGACATTGAGGGAAATTGAAATGGAAAGGTGTTGGTGTTTTGTCTCTGTGACTATCCCACCGGGGCTTCACTATATTTTCAGTCTGCTTTACAGTGTGATTTGACATGCCATTCTTTTTTTTGTCCCGGTAAAGTGGCTTTAGTGGTTATACCCCCAGAGGGTAGATACATGGTCCACCGATCATGAAAATGAAATGTAGAGAGGGACAAAAAAAGAGAAAGTGAGAGACAGAATGTATCATACTGCTCATCTGCTGTCACGACCTTTGACAATGGTGTAAAGATAGTGATAAATACTGGACAGAGATAAAGAGCAAAGGTCAAATACATACAGCACAGAGCAAGATACACTCATACACACTGGGTCATCAGACTGTATGACCCAGTGTAACACAACACAAGTAACACAATAATAATCCATCATACAAACAACCTCAAAAGATGGTCAGTAAATAATTTGTACACATCAGTAGACATTACATGCATAAACTGTTGGAATGGCACATGAACAATGCATAGTAGTCTTGGCTGAAGTTCATCTTGTAGTTGCATGGTGCATATTCTAAAATAAGTTGTGTTTATTATGAAATGACCATACAGTTACATAAAATATAATTCCAGCATTTATTACATCATACTATAATGACATATATGTCTCTCTGTCTGTCAGTGTGTGTGTGTGTGTTTGTGTGTGTGTGTGTGTGTGTGTGTGTGTGTGTGTGTCTGAGTTTAGATTATTTTGCCAACCCTTGGACTGTTAAACACGTTGCATGTTTATCCATACCGTTACGTTACGGTACACGTATCTGGAGTGGCCACAAAGGTGAGCCGCCAGGAAGTAAAGGCGTCTCTATGTGTGTCGGCCAGTATGAACATTGACTTTCTTCCAAAGTGTTCATCAAACCTGGTGCATACACAATTAATGGGCTTTGACTTTATTGAGGCCATATCATTTTCATGGCAGCTTTTGCACTCAAGATGCGTACACTGTAGCGTTGCTACCGTAAACACGTGCAGAGACTCACTTCCAAACCTAGAAAGCAGCGGCACTAGCACATCCCAAATGGGCACTGCATTTTGAAAATTACATTTGGGTATGTTTAAGGTTAGCATTATTATAGGTTGCATCTATCTTATAAACGACTGATTTATTACACCACCAGGTTAGCATGCACATGCTTGTTGGACCCTCCGTGGTGTCTACAACTGTTTTTATCTATTGTCGTACATTTTGGTTTAATAAATTAGAGTTTTGTCTCTTTTCGGTTTAATTCTAGGAGGCTGTAAATAGGAAGATGACTGTATATGTATAACTGTTAATCAGTTGTACACCCAGGCTGCAATGTGCCATATAAAGAAATTAATGTTTGTTTAGATTCAAGAGCTCTGTTGTTCCACTAGTGTAAACATTAACATTAAATGCAGTCTAAAGATATGTCATCCTATAATCCAAACAAAAATGTTTTAATGCAGTAACGTTTACATTTTAAGTGACTTACTTATTTACTTGTATCTAAATATATTTCTACTACTTACTTTTTAATACTTTTATTTGAGTAACATTTCTTTAAAGTACTAGCACTGTTACTAGCAACATACTGTGAAGTACTAGGGGAGGAAGCTGAAGAATGTGGAGGTATGTGCTCTGTAGATGTAATTTGGGCTGAGGCCTCTGTGTTAAGAACAAGCTCAAAAGCAGGTCAAGAGTGAAGAAAGAGGTGATAAAGCAAAATAAAGTGAGAGTTAAAAGATGTAGCCTGACTGGGGGAGGAGGAGAGCAAACAAAGCAGGTCAAGTGAATATTTTAGAGGTTGCTTTCTGAATCTTGTCTGACTGAACCTTTTTATGTCAAGCACTGTTTCATCTGCACACCCTCTGAAACTGCTTTCAGCTGCTATTGTTGCACTAAAATTTACATTTTCCCAAATAGGCCTACATAGTATCCCCACAAAAAGGAGATTTAGCACAGGTCTTGAGAAGTATCACCAGCAGAAGTATCACCAGCAGAAGTATCACCAGCAGAGCAGCATATTCACCAATCAGCAGTTTCACAACACAATCATAACTGAAACACACTGAAGAATTATGATTATGATAGTAAAGTATAGTACAGTTATGGTTGTAGTGAGACAGTAGCTTTATGACCAAAGAGATAACCTGGGAAAGCAATGCAAACATACTGCAGCTTCATTTACTGTGAAGACTTGGGCTGGCAATAGTTTTTTTTTTAATAGTAGTTTGGGCTAGCTAACATGAATAAATAGCATAATGGAAATTAATAAGTTCTGAAAATCTTCCATCTCGCGCATGCCCAGGTCGAGTATTTATATCAACAATATCCCGAGTGACCTCGGATGAGCTGTTCCTCTCCAGGGAGCGTTCAGACCCTCAAACCACGGACTGGTGGACATGTTCCTCAGGCGGTGGGATCGTTAACATAAGCTGATAGTGAATACATTGTTTCCTATAGTGTTAATGTGACTGTTTCACAGTCAGCAGAGGGCTTTTGGCTTATGGTTTGTTAACTAGAGCGTGTCTGCTCGGTGTTGGCTGATATTGACAGCATTCTGTATCAGTGAAGAGAGTGTTCCGCTCCCCTCTCACTGTAGTGTTGTGTGCTGTGTTGTCACAGTTTTCCCTCATTTAGATTAACGGGGTACGACGCTAGTAGGAGCTAGCTAATAATTATACTGTGTACATTATTTCCTATAATTTGAGTGTTTCACAGTTAGCAGAGTGCTCTCACCTACGCTAACTTGGCGGGACACTAACAGGAGTTAGCTGCTACAGTATACTTAAGCAATAGCTCACGACAGGCCATGGTATATGGTCATTATATCTCAGTTAAGGGCCGTGGTTCGGCCCGACGTGAAGCGGAGGGTCGACAACCCCCTTAACTGTGATATAATGACCATATATTACGGTCTGAAGTGAGCTATTGCTTTTATAAAACGGTTACCAAGTGTGGCAATATGAAAGAAAATACACACTCCAATTTAAATAGTTTTTATTATTAAATAATGATGTTCAAAATAAAATAGTCCCTTCTGCACAAAACATAGTGCGATGCAACAACACTAACAGCTAGCGCGGTGTTCTGTTCGTTTCGTTTTTTTTCCATTTGGTCTACCTGCTCTTCGCGTATCTCTGCATGTCGTCTTTTAGGGGCTTTTTTCTCTGGAGATAGGCACTGATCAATCCACTCCTCCATAGTAAAGCGTTGTAAGTTTGTTTCTTAACGGACGTAATTTAGCAGCTGTAACAGTTGTAGCTTTTTTTCAGACGCGGAGGGATACTGACTTGTTGTGAAAAGTAACTACAATTCTACTCGTGATATATGCTCATTATACCACGGCTAAGAACCAATCAGATTGCTTGATTTGACATGTCCGTTTTATAATGTACATTATTTACCTGTTACTGTTGTTTGTTCATTGCAGTTAGTGGAGTGCTCTCCCTCAAACTAACTGCAGGAGCTAGCTGTCATCTAAACTGTGGGCCGTACAGTATCTCCTATAATTATTACTGTTTTCATAGCTCTCGCTCAGGCTAAACTACTACTGCACCAGTGAAGAGAGTGTCCTACCTCTCATTTAGATGATGTGCTGGTCACATAAAGGAGCACCTTCAGCAGTAGACCGCTACCACAATGATGCACCTAAGAACGCAATGTCACTTTATAACTCATGCCAAGAGATGGACAGCAGAGGTATGTAGCACTGCGGTGACTCCAGTCTCCATTTGACTGCCTGGCTGCTATCAAGGAACGGATGTCACTTAACTTCCTTCATCTAAACTGGGATAAAGCAACATCCTTCTTATTAGTCCTGATAAAATTGTCTCAGATTTAAAATCTTATTTCGGCCCTTTGGCACCAAATGTTAAACCCTCCACAAGAAATCTGGGTGTTATCTTTGACCAGAATTTGAACTTTGACCTTCACATAAACAAGCTTGTCTAAATATGCTTCTTCCAATTCCGCAACAGCACAAAAATCTAATCAAACCAGAGATCTATCCATCCATCCATCCATCGTCTACCGCTTATCCGGAGTCGGGTCGTGGGGACAGCAGCTCCAGTAAGGAACCCCAATCTTCCCTTCTCCGGGCCACATCCTCCAGCTCCGACTGGGGGATCCTGAGGCATTCTCAGGCCAGTGAGGAGGTATAATCTCTCCACCGAGTCCTGGGTCTTCCTCGGGGTCTCCTCACAGCTGGACGTGCCTGGAACACCTCCCTAGGGAGGCGCCCAGGTGGCATCCTTACTAGATGCCTGAACCACCTCAACTGGCTCCTTTCAATGCAAAGGAGCAGCGGCTCTACTCCAAGTCTCTCACGGATGGCTGAGCTTCTCACCCTATCTCTAAGGGAGACGCCAGTCACCCGTATGAGAAAACCCATTTCGGCCGCTTGTACCCGAGATCTAGAATTACTTATTCATACCGTTATTTTTTCCCGTCTAGACTACTGCAATGCTCTTTTCTCCTGTCACAGCCAAGCAGCCCTGCACCACCTGCAATACGCAAAACTCCAATCGTGGATCACACATCACACCTGCCCTCAAATCCCTTTACTGGCTCCCGTAAAATATGGCTAGACTTCAACATAATGTTCATCACTTACAAGGCCCTACATAGTCTTGTGCCTTCATTCATCTCCGACCTCTTACATCCTTACACCCCCTCAAGGCAACTCAGATCATCCGACCAAAAGAACCGGTCTTCTCCTCACGAGTTCTGCTCTGCTTGTTTAGTCTCTCTATCTTTCTCTCTAGATTACTGTCTCTCTTCGATTACAATTGTTACAACTCTCTTATTTACGAGACATAATGGGACATAATGTGCAATAATGACACATTATGTGCAATATCATGGACATAATCTTGAACATTACAGAAGTGTTTATATTTTAGCCCTATATTTTAACTTGCACTATTGTATGTCTCAGATTCAGATTTTGCTTTAGTTGAGTGATTTTCTTTTTATAGATATTTAATGAGAAATGTTGGAGGGTGCCTGAGGCCTAAGAGTTCCATTGCCAACGACTGCTTCTATATAATTGTTACTCACATTATAAGAATAAAGAACTTGAACTAATTAAAGTTCTACCTCATCTTATCTTATTCTATCCTAAATTGTATTTATAAAATATAAATGTTGTGTTGTTTTGTATTGTTTCATGATTTCCATCTAATCTTTTATATTTTCTTGCTAAAAAACAACACAAAGAAAATTAGCTCTATGCATACTATACTTTGTGTGTGTGTGTGTGTGTGTGTGTGTGTGTGTGTGTGTGTGTGTGTGTGTGTGTGTGTGTGTGTGTGTGTGTGTGTGTGTGTGTGTGTGTGTGTGTGTGTGAGAGCTCTTTCCTCCTGACCCTAATTCTGAAAATGAGTTACACTAGAAGTAGCCCTGAGCAGGTCTCTGACATTTGACCCCCTGTCTACTTCTTCCTCACCTCCCCTCCACTCATTGGGACCCCTGCCGGAATCCAAGGCCTTCCTACTTGCAATTAACCTCACCCACAGGGCACACTCATACACACACCTGTGGTGATTAGCCAGCGCTAATGGCTCTCTAGTACCCACTAAATACTCTCATAACTCATGAAAAGACTTTGTGACCCTGCAATGACTCGCAGCCTGTGGATCATGAATCAAACAGAAACGTGAAAATAAGCAGCTCTGCCTTGATTATTAATCAGGGTGGAACTCCGCTCACTCCAACTACAGTAGCTAACAAACAAAAAAATGATAATAACTAGAGCAGCTGTATAGACACTGGAGGTACGTGGGAGAAAGTGTAGTATTGTATTGTATTGTGTATGTATTGTTATATGTATTATGTATTGTGTGCATGTGTATAAATGATGCAGTTATGGAATATAATATTGTCATTCTGGTAATTGTCTTTTCTCTTGACCATATGAAGGTCAAAGATTACATTCAGCTACAGAGCAGCCCATGATCTTAGGGAATGGAGAATCCTGCTGAAGAACACTTCAGCGGAGTGGATGTGTGGTGGAAGCTGTGTCTTTGAGTTGAAGAACGGCCTCTTTCATCTGGCCAACCCACTGTCCTGTAAAGGCCTACAAACAAAGTGCTGTTGTATAGTAATACAACAGCACTTTGTTTGTGCATCTACAACATACATGTTTAGTGGCTACCCTAATTAGCAACAACAAACGAAAGGTTACCGGCACAGTATTTCCTCTTTCCCACTTCTTTGTTTTTATGCCGATATGACATCATTTGAATCACAGATGGCCTCAAGTAAAGGTAAAGAAGAGAGCATACACCTTTATTTATGGTCGTTTTTGATGAAATGTCATGCCATCACCTACTGATTAGATAATCTGCTACAGATACACAAGGATAAAATTCCCAGTCTGTGTCTCTCAAATGTAATTACAAAATTACTATTTCAAACCATACACACACCATATAACAGTGGAAAAAGATTGGTCAGGGAAGTTTTGTCTCATTTGTATCTCCTTCTGCAGCTTCAGCTATTATTCTGCTATGAGCAAAGTCATGAGGGGTGTGGTTGCGGTAGTGTAACACAGCACCAGCAGACCTGGGATCAGCTGAAAAAATTTGCATTAAAAAGGCATTTTTTCTGCAAGAGTAAGAAGTATGCTACATTAAAACTACTCAAAATAGTATCTTATGTACTTGAAACGGAGAAGATGCAACTCTTCATTATTCACCTCTGTAACTGACCATTACGCTTTTAAATTAAAACAACCTGTTTAGTTTATACTCTCTAACAGAGTCAGTCCTAAAATTTGATCTTAAATATTCTTCTCCCCCGAGTTGCCAAAAAAATATCAGCTTGAATCCAGTGATCCTTTGATCCGGTCTGCAAACACCTTTATCTACATATGTTTTTGTGTGTGTGTGTGTGTGTGTGTGTGTGTGTGTGTTTGTGTGTGTTTGTGATAGGTGTTTGAATTTGTGTGTGTATCCGTGCCACATCACAGCCTGGGCTGAACAAGCTTATATTCAATTAATTCATGGGCGGCTGCTAATGTTTTGGCCGAGTGCTGTTTAATGGCTGGGGTTTTAATATGAGGGCAGCGCAGCAGAACACACTGCCTCCTACATGGAGAAGTAAAGACCGCTCATAAATAGCTGCTGTGTCTCGGGTCAGACCACACTTTACATCTGCTCCTGTATCTTTTTCTTCTCTTAGTAATTTACTTTATGAATAGACACACTACTAAACCCGTTTTAATTGACAGTGTGATCATGGATGTCTACTATTCTCACATATCTATGGAATCTACATTCCTTGTGTTCCATTTGTATCTGTGTGCTTTGGAAATTTGAAATGTAGGCGATGTTTGGCATTCATAGTCTCTGTAGCTACACCCTACAGTTACCAATTTAATAATCGCAATCTCTGAATATCCATCGTTTTTCCTGCTCATGTTGTGCAAATAGCTGCAGTTGTAATTCAGCAGGAATATTTAACCTATGCATGTTATACATAGAGACATAGAGACACAATTAACAGATAGCAGAGTTTGGCTCATTAAGTGCCTGCTTTCCAGCGTTGAATCATACTATTCTCTGCTGTTAACAGTAGGCCAGTCTCACATAGTTTGTAGCCAGTTTAACTGTGTTCACATTTATTAAGTGTTGACAGTCCTCAATTACATTTTCAGGAGGCTTTAACTGAATACTCAGTGGGCTTTTATAGTGGTCCCACTCTTTGACTGCCACTCATTTGAAATCTATTGCATGCTAAGAACGGATTATTCTGCTGTACTTGGATACTACTAACTGAATTAAACAATTGGCCATAATTTAGCTCATTGACCATACACAGTCCAGTCATATACTAGGTTTCAACCTATATATGTGACCTTCCTGGAAATGCTGTCTGCTGCATTAACAGCTGATGAAAATAGCCGTTTGTCCTGAAAGCTTTACTGGAGGATGATGCCTTGCTCTACGTGTAGACCGCTATACTCTTAATAATTATCTACTAAATATTATGTCAACTCTCTCATCTGATCTCAAAATATATCTTGTTTAGTGGGCCCAAGACCTGAATGGATTTTACATTTACTCTACTTTACTGACATGCTAAAATAATTAATTTTGAACTTTAAATAGACCTAGTCCCTATTTGGATAGACTGTAATGGATAGGTAAAAATTAAAAAGCTTCCATTGTAGGCCAGTACTTTGAAAAATACATCAGCGCATTTCAGCCCATTTGCCTCCTCAGGGTGTCTTGACAAGCTTTGTTCCACACTGTTCACACCTCTGCCTACAGCTCTACTTAAACGGTAGGATACTACTTAAAAAATAAAAATAAAATGATATAATAATAATAATAATAATAATGAAACAAAGCTTTAGCTTTTTATAGGAAACATACTAATAGATTAAAGTTGGTATGCAAATTAATATTTGATGTAGTTACATTCTGATCATTCAAGAAGAAGAACATTTTCTCATCCTGGTCCTCTAAGGAGGGCGAGGACACTGAAGAAATATAGTAATAGTAATTGTAGAGCATTGTAACAAATTACTTCACTTCACCAGGAGGGTTGAGATATGTTATTAGCCTGCGACTTGACACTCTTGTGTGTGTAGGTGTGTGAGATAAGTTATAGCGGATTGCCGGCATTCATCTTACATCAGACGTGGTCGAGCTAACAGTTCTGGTTTGGAGGTCAGAGGGCTGCAGAGCTGTACGCGCTCAGCTGGATAATAAGGGATTTTCTACTACGCTGTGAGGTAGATCCACCAGAGCCTCAATCCTCACGCAGTCCTTTCATACAGAAACATACTGTACACACTCGAGCAAGGCAAACATCTCTATTCCTCAAGTGGGTGTCAGGAAGTGGCAGCAGGTCAGGCTTCTTCCCAGGAAGGAAGGAAGAGGAAGAAAAAAACCTCTTCCTTACCTCTTCCTTACCTCTCACTCTCTCATGCCACACATCAACTCATATCGACTGCTTTCCCCAAGCTCTTTCAGTATCTCTTCCTCATCCGCAAACACTCCTGACATGCACCTGACTGCAGTATATACTATTGTGTATTTTCCCCTCTTAGTCCAGTGCTGTTCCCTCTCTCCTCCTTGCCTCCAAACCCTCCCTCTGTCCTGCAAAGTGAGTCATGTTCTGTGTTCCTGCTGTTCTGGGCTTTCAGCCGCACTTCCAATTAATAGCAATAATCCTAATGCTGCATTAAGAAGATGTTTTTGGAGGGAACTCAGCTTCTAGAGAAGGGGTTCTCAACAGGGGCGGTTGGAAGTACATTTTTTGAAAGGAAGTCGTTCATGTGTTTTTGGGGGGCATTTGTTTTACAGGCTCTGCTATGTTGTTAAATCTGAGATTTGAAAAAAAGAGCGAGGCAAATTCCTTGTATGTGTAAATTTACTTGGCAATAAACCAAATTCTGAGTTGATTCTGACCAGTGTTCAGGCAACTTTATGTGATTTTAGACTTTTATTTTGCGGAGCGATAAAGTGCTGCTTATTAAAAAAAAACAGCGTTGTTGTTAAAACTAATCGTAATTAATCATAAAAAACTACCGCTCTGGTCGGGACATGGACCAGCAGCAGACGAGCTGCTCTCTGGCCGCTCGTAGCACCACAGCTAACATCAGCATCACTGCTGCCGATTTAGTCTGTGTGCGTTTAAAAAAACGTCGACATTTTCACCTGAGTTTCTGAACGTTGAGGTCGACGTCGCTCCATTTATATTTAATGTGTTGGATTTTTGACTTTTTTGCACGTTATAGTTCTCTCTTTTCCTCCGCTCTGTCTCTGACTGGAGGTGTGCGCGCACGTGTGTGTGTGACTTGTTCTTTTTTAGGCTGCTCGGGTATCATTGAAAATTGTTTCGCTGTGTTTAACACCAATTACAGTTTGAATGTCTGACCCGTTTCTGATTGGTTGCAATCTATGACACCGATTAAAGTTTGAATCTCAAACTTCTTACTGTTGCATTTGTTTAACACTCCTGAATAAAATGGCTTTATTTGCTCCCTGGGTACATGGTGTATTAGGGCAATTGAAGGTAAAAACAACAACAAAATATTTTATTAATATAATATTTATTATTATTTAGAAATGTTATTATGTAACTTCAATCGCTGAGAATTTGAGTTTTTATAATAAGCATATAATATAGTATATTATTTATTTTAATAATAAGAAAAATTATATAAGAATTTAAATACAACATTAATATAATGAATATGTAATATAAATAATAAATACTAAGAATAATAATCATAATAATACAAACAGAATCATAATCAACATTAAAATTCAGGGGACACAATTTGTTATTATTTGATGGGGGGCGGTAAGGGACCTGGATAATGGATAGGGGGGCGCTGGCCCAAAAAAGGTTGAGAACCACTGCTCTAGAGCGAGCCATTCATTAGGCGGAGTCTGCATTTGGACTGACGAGCCCATATTCCTTTGCTGGTACTCCGACTCAGGGATCAGAGAAGCATGGCAATATTGTCCTTGTGACATCAAGACAACATCTTTTGTTGGATGCCTCAGAAAATTGAGTTTGGAAACGCGCAGCAGCGCTCTTAAGAGGCATATCGCTGACAAATATTTAGATTCTGCATGAATGCGCAGGATGGTGGGAGAAATAAGACATGTTGAAATCAACATTCTGTGACATTGATGAGAGGAGGATCAATGAGACAAAAGAAAGAAAAAACACATAAGCACAATGCAAGGATTTAAAAAAAAGTAGAGTTGGAGAAAGATGCTGGTCCACTGAGTGAGAGATGTCTGCACTGGAGGCGATGAGCCTGTTAAGGTGCTGCTGCCTCAGGCAAAGACCTGGGGAGGCGGCCTCCAACATCCTCTTGCTCAAAGCAAAATCCACATGACATCAATTGCAACCTCTCCTGCCCAAATCCAGAAACAATCGTGCCAGATTCTAGCTGCAGAGGTGTTTAGCTCTGCATTGCTTAGTTGGTATAATTTCAAACAAACCCACAGGTCTGCCCTGGAGGAGCCAAATGATGGAGATGAGCTCACCCCACCGTGGCTAGGTTTGATTCAGATCTCCGGTTCAAGTAGTTCACTTTTACTACATGCTGAGCTGTTTGTTGATGGAAGTGATGTTTGATCACACTGTTAAAGGTGAAATGCTGGAATTCTGGCTGCTACAGTAATTACTTACTTACTCTGTTGGCTACGTCCAACTTCACTCCACTTCTGTCTTAATACAGATCCATTTGAAAGTCTCCTCACCATCTAACCAGTTTCCACAGGCTGTCAGTACTACTGTTAAAAATAGAATAAATAAATAGAATATTATAAAAAGACATTGGCTACAGGGTTTGTTAGGTGGAACAAGGTGAAAGTCTGCTGACGAAGAGCTTCCATTCAAACCTGCCCTAAAAGTGCTGCTTGGTGTTTTTGGAAATAGAGGTATGGGAAGAAGCTTATTCAAATTCAAACACTTGCTGTTGCCAGAGTTCAAGAAAGTATTGCCCTCCAGCTAATTTTGGGCTCCAGAGCTATTTGTTCCATGCTGTCTCAGTTGGACTGTTTTAGAATTCTCCACATTAACAGGCCCATCATAAATCATGCAATATAACAAATGGACTTATCATCTGCAGATAGTGCTGCTCCTTCCGAAGCCCAGAACAAGAAAAGCAAAGGTCAAATGATTACCCTTGGTGTGCCTGTGCACCTTTAATGATCGTGCCGAACCTTTGTGTTGGGCGCGTGCCTCCTCAGCATATGTAGCGCTTGTTAAATACAGAACAGAGAGATAAATTAATGAAGGCTTCCTCCTGCTGCTCCTTTGGCCTCTGCATAACCTAGTAGTGATGACTGAGCAGAAATATGGTCTCACTGTAACTGTACTGTAACACTGTGCTAAAGTACGCACAGCTATGACAAAGTCACTAAGCAGCCGTTCTGTTATTAATGCAGCACTGTGTTTTTAACTATAAAACCATGTTGTAATCAAAATGCTTGTTGTAAATAATTATCATACAGCGACAATTGGATTTGACTCCTGTGAGGGATTGAAGCTCAAAACATATTTGTTATTGGAATTATTGTACTGTACTTCATTTCATAGTAAATTCTAGGAAAAACCCCTTGAGATGTACCGTCTTACTTTCAAAGGGGTCCTCAACGACAATAATACAATATAGGCATAAGCACAATTCAACAGAACATTTTAATTATAAAAAAAAGAGAATGAGATGATAAAATGTGATGTAAATAAGCAAACAGACTAACACAACAAATAATAAGGAATCATGAGATCATAATCCAAGAAGAGCAAGAAAATTAATCATTCATTTAAAGACACATTAAAAGTATTAATATGAGTAAACGCAATAAGTAATAAAGTCATAAAACATACATATAGAAGTGTTATTATGGACAAGTGATCCTTTAAAAAGAAGACATGGCATGTTTGAACAAGTGGAAAGATGATATGGATCCAACATTTACAGAAACATTATTCCTATCAGAGGGAGCTTTAATCATAAAGGATTTCTTAGCGATCCATGCAGGAACAGATTCAAAGAGCTGTGTAAAGTGTCTCAATTGATAATTAGAGGGAAAAGGTACCATACACTGTTTTGAATAGAGAGTGTAATGGAAATGTATACATTTAAAAAGTAAACTGAAGCAAATGTTGCTGTCTTCTTATGATAGGAGAGGGCAAATTAAGAGTGTTATACATTGTGCAATGAGGTTATGAAAGGACAGCCAAGAACAAATCTGCATAGTCTGTTATAAACTATATTGAGAGGTAGAAGATTGGTTTTCGATGCAGCCCGATATACAACATCAGCATAATACAATATTGGTTATATGAGTTGTAAGGCAAGCTTTATTCTAACAGTAAATGATAAGTAGTTTCTGGATCAGTAAAGAACACCAATATCGTACATCATTTTCTTTACAATATAATTAATATGACATTTAAAAGAAAGTTCAGAGTCAAGCCCTAGGCCCAAGTATTTGATTTGTTCAACTCTTTGCAGTGGCGGACCATCAAGACAGCCAATAACACATGAATAAGCTTTAGATTTGGATTTAATGCTTTGGTGAGTTAAAGTGTGATATTTAATTTTATTGAGCAGTAATTTATTAGTTACGATAGTTGTGTAGGTTGCTAAAATCAGACCACAAAGCTGATTCAATTTGCAATAAATTAGTTTTGCATGTTTATATTAAGGTATCATCAAATCGAGGGGAGGTCAAATAAAGGTGGACCAAGAGATGAGCCTGCAGGCACGCCTCGTTGTTGTGCTTAAGTATCATATTTGCTTCTTTAAATGACAACACATTTCTTTCTATTATTAAGATACAAATTGAACCAAAGTAAAGCATTGTATGACAGAAAGGTATTGAGAAAAAATATAATAAAATAAATATATAATATATATATATATATATAATGTTTTTGTATCCTTATACAAATTAACTCCCTTTCTAATCCCATTATTCATCATCTGAATTTCATAGGTGTTGTCCTTCCATTTATTAATTTTTTTGCGGTGCAGTTGATTTCAGCCATTTCTTTTTTTAAATCTGAGTATTAAATATTATTATTTGGCTGCTGACAGCAAATATTTTTTGCTCGAGTCTTGAGATAATTTTCATGGCAAGAAAATGTTTAAACCTCAGATTTACTGTTTCAAAGGGTGAATAATGTACACTCAAGAGTGGCAGCTTCAGAAAGAAATGATTGTCAAAATTGATTCATGAGGTTTAAAACAATCTTGATGAATATGCCTTTATCATTTATGATGTGAACGGGAAGATACCAAACCGTAATATATTACCATTCATCAATATCCTCATATTCAAGGATATAGATTTAAAGAATTGGATTGATGTAGGTAAATAATCTTCAATGTAATAACTACAGCCTGTTTACGTATGATCTTAATTTTTGAATACCAATGGTCCAATCGGGGTGACAGAATTTCAAACTGGAAATGGAACTGTTATAGAAGTACATTTTTGAAAAACATTACCCAACATCATAATTTGCCGTTCAGATGAGTTTAGTCTGTAAGGGTCTCCGTCTCACAGAATATTCTATTACAGCATATTGACATTATCAAGAGCAGCTGGTTTCAGGACTGCCGGCAGCTCAGGGGAGCATCGGGCTACTTGGACTACAAACAAGTCGACACGCTGGCAAAGAGAGCAGCACTTTCTATTGACCCTTCCCCTGCCATCGCACCAGTAAAATAGAATAATGCAGGAAAAAGAGAAAAACCCTATACCAAACTGTTTTATGTGCCGCTTTAAACACTCACGGAGGACTTCCTCCTCACCTCCTTCATTCTCTGCACTGTATCCCCAGGCCTTTATGTTCAACATCCAAGTCATTTACTCTGTTTCAATCCCCAGCTTATGGCCAATTATTAGCACAGTTATAGGATGCAAAGTGCAGTGTCAGTGAAAAATACAGTCCAAACACTCCTTTAGCATGCCATCACAGGCATGGAGGGAGAGGAGGAGAGGAGGAAAGAGGGAAGAAAAGACCAGAGGAATGGAGCTTCCCCAAATAGGATGGAAATGATAGTGGCGGCGTTGTGTATAGAGCATCTGTAGTGCTCTATACAGATGCAGATTGGAGAGAGAAGATGAGAAGAGAGCAAAATGCAAATGGAGAATACTATGCAAATCAAATCAAATCAAATTTATTTGTATAGCCCAATATCACAAATTATACATTTATCTCAGTGTGCTTTACAGACTGTACAGGTTATGACACCCACTTCCTAAAAGAAACCCCATAATTAAAGGGGGAAAAATGGAAGAAACCTCAGGGAGAGCCACTGAGGAGGGATCCCTCTCCCAGGACGGACAAACGTGCAATAGATGTCGTGTGTACAGGATAAACAACATAGTACAAATACAACATTTGACAGAAATTATGTTGTGTTGAAAAAAAAAAGAGAAAGTATGGATGAATCCAGGAAAATGTCAAAAAGGCTTCCCGGTGTCCAGCAGTACCAGGGCAGCAGGCACAACCACGATTCATGATCCTGACGTAAACTTTATCAGTGGCAACCTGCCATTTGAGAGACAAACAATCCGGGGATGATGCCCCGGATGATGAGTTAGTAACATACATTTACATAAATGCATACAGATAGAGAGGGAGAGGAATAGAGGGAGGGGAGGAGAGAGGAAGAGAAGGAAGAGAGCAGGGAGGTGTCCCCCGGCAGTCTAAGCCTATAGCAGCATAACTAGGGGCTGATCCAGGGCAAACCTGAGCCAGCCCTAACTACAAGCTTTATCAAAAAGGAAAGCCTTTAGCCTACTCTTAAATGTGGAGAGTGTGTCTGCCTCCCGAACACAAACTGGAAGCTGGTTCCACTGGAGAGGAGCTTGATAGCTGAAGGCTCTGGCTCCCATTGTACTCTTAGAGACTCTAGGAACCACAAGTAACCCTGCAGTCTGGGAGCGTAATGCTTTAATTGGTTTATAAGGTACTATGAGATCTTTAAGATATGCTGGAGCCTGACCATTAATTGCTTTTTAAGTCAGGAGAAGGATTTTGAATTCTATTCTGTATTTTACCGGGAGCCAGTGCAGAGCAGCTAATACAGGAGTAATATGATCCCGTTTCCTTGTTCTTGTCAATACACGTGCCACTGCATTTTAGATCAACTGAAGAGTCTTAAGCGACTTTTTGGGACAACCTGATAACAATGAGTTGCAGTAATCCAGCCTTGAAGTAACAAATGCATGGACTAGTTTTTCTGCATCATTTTGAGACAGGATGTGTCTTACTTTTGCAATGTTACGTAGATGAAAGAAGGCAGTCCTTGACATTTGTTTTATGTGGGAGTTAAACGACAGATCTTGATCAAAGATGATGCCAAGATTCCTTACAGTGATGCTGGAGGCCAAGTTAATGCCATCCAGAGCTTCTATGTCATTAGAAAATGCGTTTTGGAGGCGTTTAGGGCCAAGTATAATAACTTCAGTTTTGTCTGTGTTTAACATCAAAAAGTTGCTTGACATCCAAGTTTTTATGTCTTTAAGGCATGCTTGAAGTTTAGCCAATTGTTTCATCTGGTTTAATTGATAGATATAATTGGGTATCATCCGCATAACAATGAAAGTGTATAGAGTGGTTCCTTATAATATTGCCCAAAGGAAGCATATATAAGGTGAATAGAATCGGTCCAAGTACAGAACCCTGCGGAACTCCAAGACTGACTTTGGCTGTCATGGAGGATTTATCGTTAACAAGTACAAATTGAGATCGCTCAGATAAATAGGACTTGAACCAGCTTAGTGCGGTTCCTTTTATGCCAACACAATGTTCCAGTCTCTGTAGTAGAATGTCATGATCAACAGTGTCGAAAGCAGCACTGAGGTCTAACAAGACAAGAACAGAGACAAGTCCTTTGTCTGATGCCAATAGAAGGTCATTGGTAACTTTCACCAGTGCCGTGTCTGTGCTATGATGAACTCTAAATCCAGATTGAAAAACCTCAAATAAACTATTATTATGTAAAAAATCACATAACTGTTTTGCAACTGCTTTCTCAAGGATCTTAGCGAGAAAGGGTAGATTAGATATCGGCCTATAGTTGGCTAAAACCTCTGGATCAAGACTAGGCTTTTTAAGAAGTGGTTTTATTACAGCTACTTTAAAGGATTGTGGTACGTAGCCAGATAATAGAGACAGGTTGATCATATTTAATAACGGGTAAAACTTCTTTAAACAGTTTAGTTGGAATCGGGTCTAAAAGACAGGTTGATGGCTTAGACGATGAGATTGTTGAAGTTAGTTGGTTGAGGTTGATTGGAGTAAAACAGCCTAGATATATTTCAGGAGTTACAGATGTTTTTAAAATTCCGGCAGTTGAAGTTAAGTCATTACCAATTGAGGTCAGGAGGAGATTAATTTTGTCTCTAATAATTATAATTTTTTCGTTAAAGAAGCTCATGAAGTCGTCACTACTGAGAGATATAGGAATAGAAGGCTCTGTAGAGCTGTGACTCTCTGTCAGCCTGGCTACAGTGCTGAAAAGAAACCTGGGGTTGTTCGTATTTTCTTCTATTAAGGAAGAGTAATAAGCTGCTCTGGCATTACGGAGAGCCTTCTTATACGTTTTAAGATGATCTAACCAGACTAAATGAGATTCTTCCAATTTAGTGGAACGCCATTTACTTTCAAGATTTCTCGACTTTTGTTTTAGTTTGCGGATTTGTAAATTAAGCCATGGAGCTTTCTTTTTCTGTTTTATGATCTTCTTCTTTAGAGGAGCGACAGAGTCGAGTGTTATTCGCAGTGAGGCTGCAGCGCTATCAACAAGATAATTAATTTAGGAGGGACTAAAGTTAGCATTGGAGTCCTCCATTATATTGATATTGAGTCCTGGTATTGAATTAAGTGCTGATGGAATCACTTCCTCTCTGGGAACCATCACCTTATCGTGGTGGAGAGGTTTGTGTGTCCCTAATAACCTGAGAGCTGTGTTGTCTGGAGCCTAGTGCTCCTGGTAGGGTCTCCCAAGGCAAATTGGTCTCAGACGAGGGGCCAAACTAAGAATGGTTCAAAAACGACTTCATGAAAGAAAGGGAAAGGAAAGGAGAGACCCTGCCCGGAGGAAGCCCGGGGCCCCCGTCTGGAGCCAGGCCCAGAGGGGGGGTCCGAGAGCGAGCGCCTGGTGGCCGGGTTTACCACAGGGCCCGGTCGGGCACAGCCCGAAGAAGCTACATGGTGCCTCCCATCCATCCATCCTGTGGGCCCACCACTCATGGGAAAAACCGCTGGGGTCGGGTGCGCTGTCACACGGGTGGCAGTGATGGACCAGGCAGTAGAGGCTGGCTCTGGGGACGTGGAATGTCACCTCTCTGTGGGGGAAGGAGCCGGGACTAGTGCGGGAGGTGGATCGCTACCAGTTGGATCTGGTGGGGCTTACCTCCACGCACAGTCTTGGCTCTGGAACCATACTCCTGGATAGGGGTTGGACTCTATTCTTCTCCGGAGTTGCCCAAGGTGTGAGGCGTCGGGCCGGGGTGGGGATACTCACTAGCCCCCGGCTGAGCGCCGCTACGTTGGAGTTTACCCCGGTGGACGAGAGGGTCGACTCCCTACGCCTTCGGGTTATGGGGGGGAAACTCTGACTGTTGTTTGTGCCTATACCCCAAACCGCAGTTCTGAGTATTCGGCCTTCTTGGAGACCCTGAATGGAGCCCTGCAGGGGGCTCCAGTAGGGGACTCCGTAGTCTTGCTGGGAGACCTCAACGCACACGTGGGAAACGATGGAGGCACCTGGAGAGGCGTGATTGGGAGGAAGGGCCTCCCTGATCTAAACCCGAACGGTTGTTTGTTGTTGGACTTCTGTGGTGGACCCCGGTGGTCAGGGAAGCTGTCCGACTGAAGAAGGAGTCCTTCCCGGTTATGTTATCCGGGAGGACTCCGGAAACAGTTGCAGGGTATCGAAGGACTAGAAGGGCGGCAGCTTCTGCCGTGTCAGAGGCAAAGCAGCGGGTGTGGGAGAAGTTCGGAGAAGCTATGGAGAAGGACTTTCGGTCGGCACCAAGGTGCTTCTGGAAAACCATCCGGCACCTCAGGAGGGGGAAGCGAGGAACCATCCAAGCTGTGTATAGCAAGGGTGGGACCCTGCTGACTTCAACTGAGAAGGTTATTAAATCATTTACAGCTTTCGTTGATAAAGATCTGATGTTTAAGAGCCCACATTTAATTTTTCGATTTAGTTGCACTTTTGCAGCGGTGGTGTTTATTTTAATTAGGTTTTCATGTATAACTCCTCTTCTGTTAACCATAGACTTGATTAGTTTCAGTGGTCGTGGGGCAGACACAGTCACTATGGGGATTTGAGTGGGTGACTGCCTGGAAAGAAGCACAGAGAAATGTGTAAGACTGCAACTCTTTGTCCTGGTCTCAGCTCTGGGTTGTCATGGATTAGGTCCACTAATAAACTTTGTAATATTATTGGATATGAGATCTGCTCCAGCCAAAGTAGGATGGATGCCGTCACTCCTAATCAGACCAGGTCTTCCCCAGAAAGTCTGCCAATTGTCTACGAAGCCCACATCATTATCTGGACACCACCGTGAGAGCCAGCGACGGAATGATGACATGTCATCATTCAAAAAATTTGGCAGAGGACCAGAGAAAACTACGGAGTCCGACATTGTTTTGGCAAATGTACACACCGACTCCACATTAACTTTAGTACACTCCGATTGACGCAATCGCGTGTCATTACCGCCGACGTGAATAACAATCTTACTGTATTTACGTTTAGACTTAGCCAGCAGTTTCAAATGTGCTTCTATGTCGTCCGCTCTGGAGCCAGGAATGCACGTGATAACCAGAGTTGGCTTCTCAGCTGGTGTGTCACTGAGTGGGGATAATCTGTTAGAAACAGCAAGCGGTTGGTGGTGAACCGTGGGCTTTTAATAACACTTCTTTCGGACAGTCATCCAGTCTCCCGGCTGCTCGGGCCCCGCCGGGGGACGGCTAACAGGAGATACCACTGGTCGGCCCGCACCGGCTATAGGGGGCTTGCTAACAGCTAAACTTGCTAACCGCTGACTAACCATGGTGTGGAGCCGCTCATCTATCCCTCTAAAACTCGCCTCCAACCCTGCGTATAAACTACATTTAATACACGTACCATTATCACTAAAGGAGGCAGAGCAATAGCTAAACATGAAACACACCGCGCAGGAGAGAGCAGAAGAGGGAGATGCCATCGCTAGCTGCCGAGCTGCAGCAGCTAACGTTAGCAGAGTCGAACGGAGCGTAAAGAATTGAGGATTTAGCGAGAGTCGCTAAGAGAAGGAAGATAAGGAGAGAGTTGTAAGTGCTTAGGAAGTACAAGTATAGGTTTAGATAGATGACAAGTAATTAGCCGATGTGATCAAGAATATAGCAACATTAACTGGGTCAAGCTGGAGCTGCCAAAGTATGCTACCAGCAACACAGAAACATTTAACAACCGGAAATGACGCGCTTACCGTAAACAGCCGATAAGCAACCAATAACTGAAAAACATAAGAAGTTTAAAAATAAAATGTTTTTCGGTGGTCTCATTAAGTAAGGAGGTTTTACATTGTAAGGGTTAGGGGGATGTTGAAACAAGTTGTGGGAGCACTACAGTTTTCTTACACTGCCGAATCAAACAGTACAAATATTAGAAAAGCCACAATGGGAATCATACTCAGTCATTTTAGCAGATCAAATCTGTTACAAATGTTTACATTTAATGTAATATTGAAAGTTATGCACACATTAGTTATATGTATGTCATGGTCACATCTCTCATTGTCAAATCAGCATGGCTAAATGAAGGCAGTTTCATATCGATTTAAGAAAAATAATAATTATAATGGGGACTCTATGTCTTTGGACAATTGACTGCATTTTTATAAAGTTTTTCTAATCTTTGTGACCAAACTCAAAGCACTTTACAACACATGCCAGCATTCACACCCATTCATACAGAGTCAGTGGCTACCATACAAGGTGCCACATGCTCATCCGTAGTGATAAACATTCACACACACTCAAATCAAATGAAATCAAATGTATTTATAAAGCCCAATATCACAAATGACACATTTGTCTCAGTGGGCTTTACAGGCCTTACAGCATACCCTCTGTCCTTACTCACACACCGTTGGTCATGACATCGGGAGCAATTTTGGAAAAATAAACAATAAAAAAAAAAATACATTGAAGCTAACTAAAACAGTAATTTCAAAGTGTCAAAGCAAATACATTACGTTGACTGTATTTGTCACTGGGAGGACTCATTACCTTAGTCTTTGTAAAATTCTAAATTTGGGCCTTCAGATATCCTATTTAATATGACACGTAAGCTGCACCGTACACACATAAAGTAGGGATACATAAATCCAAAAAAGTATATACAAATTCCCATGTCATAATATGGAGTATTATGCAGAAATGTATGTAATGCCTACAAACACATTTTTATATCCTGCGTGCAGTCTGTTTGTGTAACCCTGGATGTTATTGAAGAGGCTTTACATACAGAAAACTTCA
This sequence comes from Cottoperca gobio, assembly GCF_900634415.1. Taxonomy (NCBI): domain Eukaryota; kingdom Metazoa; phylum Chordata; class Actinopteri; order Perciformes; family Bovichtidae; genus Cottoperca; species Cottoperca gobio. The sequence continues at coordinate 1,477,969 of NC_041373.1, forward strand.
CATTCACTGTTTCCATCTTTTCCTGGAGTAGATGTCGTTTTTCAAAGAGTCCAGTGGGCATTCCTTTCATTTGAAGCGGATGGTTAGGTGTTAGACGTCCTTGGTCTTTGGCATCTTTGGACAGTACTGTTATGGGACGGTCACTGATGATCGCTTCCACCTCGCAAAGAGCAGGTTGGAGACTTTCGTTGTCCAAGGTTTGTTCCTTTGTTATTTAGAAGAGCATCTTTTAGATTATTTGTATGAGGCGATCCCCCACACCTCCATAATTAGAACAGTAAGTAGGGTTGAATATCCATTTGATACCTTCAGCGTTAATCACATGCTGGATCGTTTTCAGGTTACAGGGGCAAGTGCTTCTCGACGTTCTCGTTCGTTCCAACAAAATTGAAACCACTGAGACAATCTCATTGACTTGGCATCGTCTGCAGATGTGCCAAAATATAGTAGTAGGTATCGAGGGAGGAGGACACCTCCATGTGTACAGCTTTACTGGCCAGGCACATAAACAAGATTCTATACCATTTTTCTGCAGCCACTCTTGACTTCAATTGGACCAAAGTAGTTCAAACCAGTATTGGTAAAGGGTGGCAGATCAGGCGTTATACAGATTGAAGGTCGGTGGACCATCTTTTGTTACACTGCTGTACCATGCAGTCCTGTGTGATTTTTTTCTCACAGCCGAATTGGCTTTGATGATCAAGTATTTCTTCCTGAGTTTGGAGAGGATTTGGTTTCTTCCACAATGACCAACCATGATATGAATGTGGTTTAATAGAAGTCTAGAGAAGTGGTTGCCATTGGGCAGGATGGCCGGATGTTTGGTCAACTTATTCGATCTGCCTCCAACTCTCAAGGTTCCATTCTGGAGTATAGGGTCTAGCTTGTAAACCCTAATGCTTCTTTTCATGGGTTGGCCCTTGTTTAAAGAAGTTTGTTGTTTCGGATTTTACAGATATGTGTAGACTAGATTTGTTGTGTCTCAGTGTCCATTTGACTCTCGAGCCATGCTGCTGATCTGAAAAAGGATTAAATAAAAAACTTGAACTATCATGTGTGGTAGGGTGTATGCATACACTGCAGTGTCTTATCAAAGCAGGGAATGCTTGATAATAGCTTTCAAAATCTACTGCTAGCTAAGGTGACCCCCCCCCCCCCCCCCCACATACATGCATCCGCTCCATCCTCTTTTCTCTACAACAATAACAACAATGCCTACTTATGGCATAATAAATGGCTGAGTCGTGCAGCCTTTGTGTTCTCATTTGTGACTGTCAGGCAGCTGTTGTCTTCTCCACTTTTAACACCCCACCCCCACCCCCACTTCCTGTTTCCCCAAGCTACAGCAGCCATCTTGGATGTCAATGCTATGCCATGTAAGAGCAGCTGTTACTGATATAGCAGGGTTGTTGTGTTGCAACAAGACATTCAGCACTGACAAACACAGTGCATTATGCCACATATTGTCCTCAAGATGAATGTTAAACTATTTGCGCACAATACTCGCACACTGTGAAGTAATGTTCTAGCAGGGCAATTCAAGTTAGGATGGGTGCTGTAACCAAAAGACAAAGACAAGAGAGAAGTAGCAACATTCACTGGTTACTACACTGTCCAATACACCCTTACTGGCAAGAGGTGATTCATGTTTTTTTATGGCAACTAATCCAAATCTCTATATGTTAATAATGTGAAAAACTCAGTTTATTGAATGAATATTTTGTCTACTGCTCTTCCAATTATTTCTTGTAAAATCCGACCAAACTGAAAAAAGACAAGAAAGAAAACTAAATTATAGAAAAAAGACTCCCACCACACACACTCACACAAACACACACACACACACACACTAAGATATCTCCATACCCAGCATATGCATGGCGTCTATCTCTTAATTTATTAAGTCAATTACATTACATAACAGGCAGGAGCTCAGCCGGATATGGATCTGAGAGTGCCATCGGCAAGTGGGAGGCTACCAGCTGAGGGCATAATGGGAAAACAGCAGTTGGCCTATGGGGGAATTTCCTGAGCCCAAAATCCTGCCAGCACCTCACTGAGAAAGAGAACAATTAATGGAACAGGTTAATGGAAAACCTCAACACATTCCTAATAACTGCAATTGAATTAAGAAAATATACTATTGAGCAATAACATCCAGTGCAATTACTAAAACTTTTGAGTAATTGCATTGTGGTCAATTAGCAATAAATTAGCAGTAGTTCTTTTAACCACATTAATGCATGTTAAATCGGCATTTCTTATGCTACTACTTTTGTATTATCCTGTCTCATGTGTTGTCTTAAAGCATCCGTACAGCTGTTTGCCTTATAGTAGTTACATTCAACCTTTTCCAACATTTTGTCTCTTAATTAGTTGGCTCTATTTGCCCATTTGATAAAACAACTGCCAGTTCAGGACCTTGTTGAGAAGCATTTTGTTTTCACTATGCACTGGAGTGATACTGAATTTTACGTCCTGTATTCGGCTTTGTGACAATGGATTTTCCAGTTTATCCAAGATGCTTTTTGAATAGTTTATTTAAAGGTCCATGCAGAGCTTTAATATAGCAACAAACAACTATTTGCCATGTAAAGATATCCTCTGTTCTTTGTTTACATACCCGGTCCTGCGGCGTGTGCATGTGAGTCCCTGAGTTTACCCTGATAATGCTGTCCCGATCCACAGTGTTGTCACCGAAACGTAATGTGCACCCCTCCGGTTTCACCTCAGGCTGACCCTGTTCGCTCCGTGAGCTGCTGTTGTTTGTATTGCTTTTGCTGTTGGCATCGTTAGCTATCCACCGGCTCAGCCAGTTAAGAGCCATGTTGAGGCCACCCCTTCATCATAGATATGCTCTGAATTTTGTATTGAGAACATTTAAGGAGATTACATTTCTAAACCCATAAAGTATAACTTAATTCTTCAGTTTATCAAAAATATTTTATTCAAAATCACCAAATTTGGAGATATTTTTTTTTCACTGGAAAGGAAATTATCAGACAATTATAGTGGATTGAAAAGTACAATGTTTGACTCTGAAATGTATTGGAGTAGAAGTATAAAGTTGCATGAAATGGAAATACTCAAGTAAAGCACAAGGAACTTATATTTGTACTTAAGTACTGTATTTGAGTAAATATACATAGTTACATTCCACCACTGAGAATCATAGTAAATAGAGGGCCACCATATCCCCTGATTCTTATTGATCTTGAAGACATGGGTGATAAGAATTGGGAATGACAAGAAGTGCATTAACTTTTCAGGGATTTCCTGTGCCACTCTTTCCCATTACTTATTTTTATTTACCATTAATTAGCAAAATGATCAGTAAGAAACTTAATTGCCACTCACTGGCAATGTTTTATTCCATGGCAGGTACTGTTATGTTCTTGTAACACAGCACAATCTTAAGGAGGAGGTCAGGGTGAAGTGTCAGGCATTAAACTTGCATCTTATCTACACTGAATCTTTCAATAATTAACCAAGATCATGATCTTTCTATGAGATTAACCTGTCATGTGTGCTGGTTTATTACAACTTTAGATCTTATTTTTAGCCGTCATTCCTAACTGTAATAAAAACACTGTACTTGCCAAACTAATTGCTAACACAGTGACATCAAAAAAATGTCAGACGACCAGACAGTAATATTTTAGCTAGTTTGTAAAAAAGTATCATTGAGGTGGTTGAAGTATGGTGTAAAATGTTCCATGTTTAGGCAGTTTTCTATGGAATTAAAATAAGTGCATCACAAAAAAAAGACCTTTGGTCACATTCAAAGGAATGTTCTCCTTGTGTGCATTTTTCCTGCTCAATAACTAAACAGTCTCACCCACACTCTCTCTAGCCTATTTCTCTCTCTGATGAGGGAGTGGTGATTACATGTGCTAGGAGATGGAAACAGAGTTCCTAACCACGCCAGTTATGAGGCAGTAAGTCCACCATTGATTATCTGTCCACATTGCTGCCTGGCCTCTTTTGTTTTAGCCCAGATAGGGGTGACCTTTCATCACCTTTTCCTCTGGTTTTTATCACTAAATAGAGAGAGACACACACACACACACACACACACACACACACACACACACACACACACACACACACACATACTGTACAATCATTGTTTGATACAATCAAATAAAAAATTAAAATCTAATTTATTTATATAGTCCAATATCACAAATTACACATTTGTCTCAGTGTGCTTTAGACCCTCGCACCACACAAGGAAAACTTCCTAAAAGAAACCCCACAATTAAAGGGGGAAAATGGAAGAAACCTCAGGGAGAGACTGAGGAGGATCCCTCTCCCAGGACGGACAGACGTGCAATAGATGACGTGTGTACAGGATAAACAACATAGTACAAATACAACATCCGTGTGACAGAAATGATGGTGTGGTCAAAAAAAGGATGAATCCAGGATGATGTAATAAAAAAGGCTTCGCGGTGTCGAATCAGTCAGGCAGCTCTTTGCCAATCCAGTCAGTCAGTTGACTGTGTCCAGGGGCTGTGATGGTGGGAAAAAGCCTTAAAAGGAGTTTGAATCTTAAGAATGTGGCTTGGTGTCCTGGAGACTGAAGCCTGGCCTAGCCTGGAAACTGGACAGGGGCGGTGCAGGAGACCTTAGATGGACAAAATTCAAAGTGGCTGTGTACATGAGTACATAAGACCTGAGATGAAGATCTGACAGGGAACGAGGAAATGTGATGCAGGGCTGATGACAAAAGTGGCAACAGGTACGTAGGTGGAAGGGGATGTCAGGTGACCAGGACAAGAAAGTCTGAGGGCATCTAGTGGATGGTTCGAGGATGGAAGGTCTGGGAAGGAGAGGAGAGTACATGGCCTGGGGTAAGTGAGCAGGGGCTTGAGACAAGGACAAAGAGACAGGCAAGGCAACCAAAAAAAAAAATTAACTACAAAGTCCTCATGACAATACCCAACATTGTGTCCTAAAAATTATGATCATACACAACTGATTTACAGCAGGAATTTTGACTTGTCAAGCACAGGTGTAACTAACAACATTATTAATTTTTGAATTGAATTGCAACAGGTGTTTGAACCAAGCCATGATTAATGCTGTTAGTTTCTTCTGTGCCTCTCCTGCTTTCACGAGTCAAACATTCTGTTGTAAAAAAGGTCACAAGTTAGAAGATGGTCCCCACCGTGCGGTTAACTTTTTATTTATTTATTTGACACTTGAATGTTTAGTATTAAAAGAGTGTTTGTTACATGCAGGAAAACAGACATTTCTTTTAGAATGATTGTGCAAAGGGAAAAAATATTTGTGGGTTTGACTTGACTGTGGCCAATATGCCTAAATCACTTCAAAAGCCCAGCGCTAAACCAAGAGCTTGCTCTAACCTTTGTACAATGGAATGTCACAATTCCTTCATTGCAAAATGTTTTGCCATTGAATGTATTCAATGGCTAATTTTGTTTGGAAAAGCGAATCAGTTCGAACCATGTTCCAGTAAATTCTTATCTTTCATAGACAAAGACTGTCTGAAGAGAAGAAGAGCATTCTGGAGTGTAATAGAAACATTGAGGGCAGACACCAAATATAGTAAGCAAGGAACAAAGTAGCATTCATGAAGTATAGATTTGTTTCCTTTTTATTTGGAGAAGCATAATAACAATAATCAATGGCGTACATTTCTCTGCATGCCAGCCAACACCTAATTACAGCTAATTACCAGCAGCTGCCATGCGCGATATGATATGTCTTCTTTCTCTGAGCCATTCCCAGTAATTACACATATATCATGTCATCCAGTGAATCATTATTGCATAAAGAATCCCCTAGTGGCTCTTTTCCATTGGACAGAGGAGAGAAATGGCCCACATCCACCTGGACCAGTGCTGTCAAGGCCAATCCTTCCTGTCTAGGACAGGCCAGTTTAGACCAATCCAGGCCTTGCTGTAGACTGGCATATGGGGCGGGCATTGCCTGCCAGGCTTCTGCCAAGACTCAAGGGGCAAAGTGATTGTAGGGCAGCATGCCCTATGACCCAGGACAGAAACCACTTCAATATTCTCCTGCATGACAAATGATGGAAGGGGAGGACAGGAAGAAAGACACATGTGAACAAGGATTATTATTTTCTTCAGGACATTGTCTTTTGTCCTTTTCTGTCTTTACTCCATTCTTTAATGGTGGAAAGGGGAAAAAAAGAATAGAACAATGAAAATAATAGAACTACAAAGAAGAACTAAAAGATTCATTAAGTCCTAAAACTAAATGACCGAACGGACTGTCATTACTTTCTAAATTATCCATATAAATGTATTTCCATTTGGTGCCACATGTTTGTCAGTTTCTTCCAAAACGGTCACAAATCACTGTTACAACATCATTTATTTGTTTTCTGACTACTTTAAATATTTGATTAGATTTAGGCTAAAGCTACTTTGTTAAGGTTAGGGACAGATCATGATCATGGTTGAAAGAGACCACTAGTAGGAGATAATATGTCAACTGTTGTATATATACATCCAGCTATCTACCTATCCTTCTAACTAAGAGGCATTACAAATGTACAAAATAAGGAATACTTTGGTTTAGGGAAGACAAGACATTATTGGTACGCTGGTATTGCCTTTTTTGTTGTTTTTTGTCTTTGATGCCTTCCTTCTCTGATGTGGTAGGTTAGGATGGAAACTACAGAAATGAGGATGAAGAAAAGAAGGTGTAGAAGGTAAATGATTCGAACTTGGCAATATGGAGGAATGCTTTGCCTCCTATATTTATATCAACCCACCCCCTTCCCTACCTGTAACCCTCCACAGTATGTTGGTGACATGGTGTGGACTGGCAGGGACAGCCTGGCAGGTGGTACATTATACCCGGAGTGAGAGAGAGAGGGAGAGACAGAGGAACAAAGGCAGAAAGAAAATAAAACCAGTTTTGTGTGACAGAAAGAGAATGTAGTGGTATAGAGACTGTTGGTGTGTGTGTGTGTGTGTGTGTGTGTGTGTGTGTGTGTGTGTGTGTGTGTGTGTGTGTGTGTGTGTGTGTGTGTGTGTGTGTGTGTGTGGATAACTGAAGGAGAGGAAAAGTTGTGGGGAAAGAATGAGAAAAACATAAACAGGCTGAAGATGGGAAAAAGATTTGAAGATGCAAAAAACAAGTGAAGTAACATACACATACCAATTTACACACACACACACACACACACACACACACACACACACACACACACTGTCCTACATGTGCTAATTAGAGTTGTTTTGCATCTATTATTTTATTGGTATCTATTGTTGGTTATGCTCCTTGTGGGTGGGAGCAATGGTTAAATAATTGATTTATTAATTAATTGAAACTATTTTGCAGTATCCCTACAAAAAATGGATTACATTTTCTTTGTGTGTTCTTTATTTTACTTTCTTATGTTACATAAGTACTATATAAAGCTAGAAAATGAAATTATAATAATATTCCTCTACTTTAGTAAAGAAACCATTATAACAAGTGTGCTGTACAATAATAACAAGTTGAGTCCACTAATAGTCTTTTTGCAATGTAAAAAGGGGAAAACTAAGGTTACAGGTTGTTTCTTCATGCAAAATAGATTTTGGGTTGAAAATTCAGTGAAGCTGCTTTATTTAAGAGGTTTAATGGAGGTGGGTCATTTTTTAGCCTTAAGACACACAAGTTGTCACCTTGGGCTCTGGGAAATCATGTTGGGCAAATGGGCAAATAATCAAAAAATACAATACAATTTAAACAAATAAGATAATAAGATGCAGCCCTAATCATTTTTTCTGTCCTTTGGTATAGTGCTTTTTTTGTTGCTACATAGCCATGATGTGCCTCTTTCTTTCTTCTCACTTTTTCTTCCTCAATTACCTCTCTACTTCTCTCTGCTACACCTGGGGAAGGCTGACTGTGAAGCTCTACTGACCGCATCATCAAATTAAATCAAATCTATTTATGAAGCCCAATATCACAAATGACACATTTATCTCAGTGGGCTTAACAGGATACGGCACCCTCTGTCCTTAGACCCTCGCACCGCACAAGGAAAAACTTCCTAAAAGAAACCCCACAATTAAAGGGGGAAAATGGAAGAAACCTCAGAGAGAGACTGAGAAGGGAGGAGAGAAGTATCCCCTATAGCCTATAGCAGTATAACTTGGGGATGATCCAAGGCAAGCTTGAGCCAGCCCTAACTATAAGCTTTATCAAAAAGGAACGTCTTTACCCTACTCTTAAATGTGGAGAGGGTGTCTGCCTCCCGAACACAAACTGGAAGCTGGTTCCACTGGAGAGGAGTATGATAGCTGAAAGCTCTGGCTCTCATTGTTTTGCAACTGCTTTCACAAGGATTTTAGCGTGAAAAGGAAGGTTAGATATCTATCTATAGTTGGCTAAAACCTCTGGATCAAGAAGAGGTTTTATTACAGCTACATTACATGATTGTGGTACGTAGCTAGATAATAGAGGCAGGTTGATCATATTTAATAATGAGGTGTTAATTAAGGGTAAAACTTCTTTAAACAGTTTAGTTGGAATCGGATCTAAAAGACAGGTTGATGGCTTAGACGATGAGATTGTTGAAGTTAGTTGGTTGAGGTTGATTGGAGTAAAACAGTCTAGATATATTTCAGGAGTTACAGATGTTTTTGAGGTTCCGGAGGTTGAAGTTAAGTCATTACCAATTGAAGGCAGGAGGTGATTAATTTTGTCTCTAATAATTATAATTTTATCTTTAAAGAAGTTCATGAAGTCGTCACTACTGAGAGATATAAGAAGACTCTGTAGAGCTGTGGCTCTCTGTCAGCCTGGCTACAGTGCTGAAAAGAAACCTGGGGTTGTTCTTATTTAGCTGTATACAAGCTATATATATAGCTGCTCTGGCATTACAGAGAGCCTTCTTATATATTCTTATATATTTTAAGATTATCTAACCAGACTAAACGAGATGCTTCCAGCATGGTCGAACGCCATTTCCTTTCAAGATTTCTCGATTTTTGTTTTAGTTTACGGATTTGTAAATTAAGCCACGGAGGTCTCTTTTTCTATTGTATTATTATAGCTTCTGATTACACTTCTTTTGTACAGTTACCCAGTCTCCCAGCTCGGGCCCCGCCGGGGGACAGCTAACAGGTGATACCACTAGTCAGCCCGCACCGGCTACAGGGGGCTTGCTAATAGCTACAGTTACTTACCCCTGACTTTCCATGGTGCGGAGCGGCTCTTCTAGCCCTCTAAAACTTGCCTCCACCCTGCATATAAACTACATTTAATACATGTACCATTATCACTAAAGACGGCAGAGGAAAAGCTAAACATAAAACACACTGAGCAGGAGAGAGCAGATAAAGAAAATAGAGATGCCATCGCTAGCTGCCAAGCTACAGTAGCTAACGTTAGCAGAGCCGAAAGGAGAATAAACTACTGAGGATTTAGCGAGAGTCGCTAAGAAAAGAAGGATAAGGAGAGAGTTGTAAGTGCTTAAGAAGTACAAGTGTAGGTTTAGATATATGACAGGTAGTAGCCGATGTGATCAAGAATATAACAACATTAATTAAGTTGAGCTAGAGCAGCTGAAGTACTCTACCAGCAACTTCCTGATTTTAGCAGCTTTTCCTCATCTTCTCACAGAACTTCAGCTGAAGTTATTAACATTTTGAAGTGAAAGCCTCTCGCCGTCTCCCGTGCTGCAGTACCATTCTCGGCTTGAATGGTCACTCCCACATTTGAAAACGTAAGCAGGCGCACCATGGTGAGGAGCATAGACCTTTCTTATCCTTTGTTTTGAGGAACAATATGTGTTATATCTATATTAACAAAATAGAAGGTGTTTATAAGGCCAGAGAGAGGCGAGTGGGTCAATTTACCCCCGCGAATAATAGCTCAGGGAAATGTCCGGCCCCCAGGCCTTTAGCTTTCTGACAGTGTGGCCCCCTCGACAAAATAGTTGAATAGTTCAGTTCATAGTATATGGTGTCGGACAGTCTGAACTTTAACTTTGTTCCAAACCTCGGGCGTACACATTTAATGGGCTTTCACTTTATTGAGGCCATAACATTTAAAATCTTCATGGCAGCTTTTGCACTCATGATGCATACACTTTTGCTACTGTAAATGTGTGCAGAGACTCAATTGCAAATGCCGAACAGGCACTGTGACTTAATTATATAAGTTCTTCTTCAGTTGCAAATATATACAAAAACCTAACCAAACAACACACTCAGTATCCACACACACACTCACCAACACACACTAACCACGGTATCATTCATGGGGCAAGCCAGCTGGCAGCCAGGGCAGCCCCAAATCACCATTACCATAGGAATCCTCAATCACTTGGAACTGCTGGTAATGGAGTATTGCTGGAGAGAAAGTGTGTGTGTGTTTGTGTTTACATGAATGAGTGAGTGCCGTAATGTGACAAGGGGAGGAGAGAGAGAAAAGAGTGAGCATGAGAATAGCATGCTCACTCTTTTCTGTGTTTGTATTTATTTGTAGTGTGGTGTGTTTTTAAAGATGGACAGAGAATTACAACCTTCTCTTTCTTTACCCCCAACTCTAAAATGTAAACAATTTAAATGACATTACTCTCCTCTTGTCTTCCCTTCTCTCTTCCTCCAGCCCTCTGTGCTCTATCACTCCATCTTTGCATTTCTGCATCCATGTATCCTTTCAAGGTTGATTTTCTCTTCCTTTAAGACCAATGGGATGAGCATTACATGCATGAAATGACTAGTTTGGGTCCCCTGGTACCTCTGCACTGCGCACACACACACACACACACACACACACACACACACACACACACACACACACACACACACACACACACACACACACACACACACACACACGCACACGTATAATCTAGTGATGTACATACATCCTGGTGTTATGGATTTAATGATTTCCCGGCGCAGGTATTAGACAGACGACATGTATGTATCACCAACTACATCAACTGTGGCTCCCTTGACCTTGCAGATTATTGCTCTCCTCGGCAGCATGAAGTAGTGCATGTGTGTGTCTGTGTTTATCTTTAAGTGTGTGTATACAGTATCTTTAATTAGAACAGATGGGTTCACTATTGATCTGTTTCATAGAAGACACTGAAACATGCTCAGACTCTAACACTCACACAGCTAAAGTACAGCTTCATTAGAAAAAAAGGCTCTTCACCATTTGAACCTCCACATGGAATCAGACGAACTCTTTCCAGTAATAGGAATCTCTTCAATGTCCCTCCAGGATAAACATCCATAAATCAGCTTGGAAATCATTCAACCTTGTAAATTTTTCGTCAGTATCAAAAATGATCTAGAAGATTATTGAATATACCAATACAATACACGTAAATATCAATAATAAAACAGTAATAATGAAAATGAAAAGTGATAACTAATGCAAATAATGCATTAATTATAATCAATAATGAAGTGAGGGTCTACTATCAAACACTGATATGCTCAAACAAACAACAAGTTGCCACATGGCCTGAGCCAACTGAGTGTGTTTGATTGAGCCAGGAGGAGGGGTTAAATCCAACAGGACCTTTTTCTGAATAGCCTTACTTAGTCTGGACATCTTTCTTTTCATATCAGAACTGCATAAAGCTGGGAATGCTATCACCATCCTCCCTCAAATGCCAACCTTTTACATGCTCTCTATTTCCAAAGATTTTTTTTCACCCATCTCTTTGTACATATGTATATTTCTTGTATTTTACTAGTTTTCTGCGCAGTAACTAAACAGAGTATAAAACCTTTAACCAATGTGGACAGAGTCATATGGTGCTCTCCAAGGCCACTGTAATGAAGTTGTATTTGCTTCCTGTTGTTTCAATCTGATTTAACCAATATTTGTACATTCTGAATAATTCAGTGGATTTTCTCCCTGTTGCAAAGCGCCGGGCCTTAAATCTGCATGTATAATTGAACATATTTATGCTAATCTAATTGTTTTACAGTTAGCTGGCTTTGTAGTGCTTAGTCTCCGGAATAAACAGGCGACACAAGGAGAAGTCGGCACAAAGCTTAGCGACCCCTCCCCATCCCTCCAGCAGCCCCACGGGAATCCTCTCAAAGCAGCTGTTGACAGAGGCGAGCTGAGAGAGGTGATTCCAGGCGGGGGAGAGTGGCACATTTCCAATCTCACATAAGAACGGGCTTTGAAGCAAACCGTGCACCATACTGGGTTCACATTACACTATTTGTGTTTTGTGGCAATTCGAGTTAAGGCCTTAATGCTGGCAGCTGAATGCCAAGTTGATTCTCTTGCACTGAGGCACTAGTCGGATTGCTCAAAAGCCTCTTACTACAAGAACAGCTTTTTTGGAGATATTCAGGAGAATACACTGAATATCTGCGGATTATTGTTGAGTGTCTGTTGGCATGTTGGCATAGTTATAGTTAGATTACTGCAGCAATTGTACAGCCAGAATGAGCTGCGATACAACTATTAAGGTAAGGTTTGTAGAAAAAAAAGGAGCGGAATAAAGTGAAATATTTTTAACTCATATTCATCGCATTCCAAAGGTTGCGTTCCATCACTTGTGGAGGTTCTACAGATACGGGTTAGGATGACCTGAGACTTATTAACACATTCTCACATGCACCTCGTCAAATATCGATGCTTGGATAGTGACCCTATATTTCAAAATATGAGCCTCCAAGTCCCCTCTAGCATCAGTTTTGGACGTTTCAGGGATAGCCACTTTCCGCTTGTTACATCCATTGTGCCAATGTAGTTTCACTTAGTTTTTATGTTTGCTTATGTAGAAAAACTACTTGGTTAGGTTTATAGAAAAAAGGGTTTGGGTTAAAATAAGTTACGTAAATGGTGTTAGTTACGTACGTAATTTATGTAACTAAAATAAAGTCAAATAAGTCCACGTTGACACAAACAGCGGTCTACTGGGTGTATGTCAGCCTTTTTCTTAGAGCTTTTCCCGGTTTCCCCCTCCCTTGCCTGGAAGTGTTTGCACATTTACACTTGTGTCTAAACGTGTGCAATTATTCATATCTCAATTTAAAAACTGGCAGCTTCATCACAAGGAGCCTCAAAAGGTTTCCTGTTTGCTAATTTGCTGGATTAATAGCAGAAAGTGATGATCCAGGCTGATGTGCACCCAACCAACTCTCTCTGGCCCTACCTCTCCCTTCCATCAGGTTGCCTCCCCCTTTCCCTCTGCCTCAGAGGACCTTTGCGTAAGCTGCCATGTACAAACTCCATGGGGTGGGAGATGTTGGCCACTTCATGCTGCCCATAGTCAGGGTACCAGGGTGGGAGTAGGTTGAGTGCTCAGGGACCCCTGGTCTGGTACGGCTATGGCCCTGCTGGGGCTCGAGGTTGTTGGTACCGGATCAAAGCTCTGCTGGACAGGAAGCCAAGCCAGTTAAACTGACAGGAGCAGGCAGACCCACCTAACCACATGTCCTGGTTACAGAGCCAAAGTAGAGGCGAGGGTGGAGGGAGGAAGCTTGGGAAGAAGAGAGGGATGACGGGAAAGTATTGGGAGGAGATAAAAGGATGGAACAAGCCAGGAAGTGAGAAGAAAAGGGGAGTGAGATCTAACAAAAATTAACTATATATAAAAAGGCTGTAAAAAGGAGGGGAGTAATGAAAAATATTTCTGCTGAAAGATGGAGGAATTATCAAAGGGATAGAAAAAGTGAAACAAGTCAACAATACAAGGCATGCTGAGCAGATCAGGGAGATAAGAGGGGAGAGGAGAAAAATAATGAAAAAGGGCAAAGAAGAGAGACAAAAAAGGAGTTTGGCAAGAGAATTGACGAACTGAAGGGTTTGGAAAGATGAAAGAGTGATTCTTTAGAATAACAAGGATGAAAAATAAAGAGAAAAGGAAATACAACAAGGTGCAGAAGAGGAGAATGTACGATACTAAACAACATGTATGCACACAGGCTTCCACTGTGCTTCAATAAGTTATTATTTATTTCACTTTTTTATCAGTGCAACACTATGCTAAATAAACATACAGTCAGCCCTGCTGATGTGTGTGCCAAGTAAGAGCTGCTTTATTAGGTTGCTGTTCACAGTGGCGTGCAGGGGGGTTTGCACATAAGTGTGTTTACACTGGAGGGAAGGTTAGTGAGCGTAATTGAATCATATTACTTCCTCCACATGGCTTGTCAAGGCCCTTTTTATGACTTGAAGCTAATCCATAAGCTTCAACATTGATTTAGCCATGCATTGATAAGTTACGCCAGGATGCTGAATGGCAAAAACCTCCCTGAAAATGAATATCACAGAACAAACATTTGGTAACAAAAAGAAAGTCAAGCAACTTTTTATTAACCACTGCAAAGTTTCTGCTGTCTAATAAATGGATGAAAAAGAAATCAAGCAATAACCGAACCCTGTCCTGAGCTCACTGTGTTACATTGCATCACATAATGCAAGGTAGATGTCGGTTTTCTAGTCTCGCTTTGCAGCATGTTGTCTTTACAGTATGTGATATCAGTCCTACTTAAACATCCCTCCCCACATAATAATGCCATATTTCCTATAGCACAGGTTTATAATAACATATTGTAGTAGCTGATTTGACACAGCACCCATTGGTTGAGTTTATCAAAATACCTTTAATGCAGCAAAAAAGAACATCATCTTTACAAGACCGTGGATGCTACAGAAATGCTGTTTAATTATCTGCTGTAGTTAGCTAAGATGCTGTCCTAGACTCATTACTCTCCAGATGACTGCCTGGTAATAGGAAACCATAGCAGCTCATCCATTGGCTTTTATTGGCCTTTAGGATTTTCATCAGCAGTTATTAGTAACAGTGCTGACCAATCCACTGCTTGGCTTGATGGACTGTGAAGTCTTTATTGGCTCCTTCCATTGCTTGATGAGAACGCAAGAAGTTTCTGTTTCCGCTCAGTGTGTTTCCAAAGAGAAGTAGAAATGTCTCTGGATGGACTGTACTTTTAATATTTTTGTAATTTAGCTGAAAAGTTTATCCGAGGTTGTAGGATGAACTTCAGCACCTCAGATGGCTTCTGTTCAAACCAGCCAATGGTCAATGTGTTATTAAAACGAAACAATGTACATAACTAAGAGGGAGCAGTATGATGGTCTACACCAGGGGTCACCAACCTTTTTGAAACTGACGGCTACTTCAAGGGTACTGAATAATACGAAGGGCTACTTGTTTTATACAAACTTCCTGAATAACATAGTTGCACGGTTCACCTTTAATGATAATATTATCTTTAATAATAATAATCATAATATCAGTTGCCACTGATAAAGTTTACGTCAGGATCATGAATCGTGACAGCGCCTGCTGACCTGGTCCTGCTGGACACCGGGAAGCCTTATTGACATTTTCCTGGATTCATCCATACTTTCTATTTCTTTTTTTTCCAACACAACATCATTTCTGTCAAATGTTGTATTTGTACTATGTTGTTTATCCTGTACACACGACATCTATTGCACGTCTGTCCGTCCTGGGAGAGGGATCCCTCCTCAGTTGCTCTCCCTGAGGTTCTTCCATTTTCCCCCTTTAATTTTGGGGTTTCTTTTAGGAAGTTTTTCCTTGTGCGATGCGAGGGTCTAAGGACAGAGGATGTCGTAACCTGTACAGTCTGTAAAGCACACTGAGACAAATGTATAATTTGTGATATTGGGCTATACAAATACATTTTATTTGATTTGATTTGATAATAAATATTCATATATGTGAAGAGACTGTCTGATCACATGTTAATGTTAATTATTCCTCACAATGATTATTAACAATGGTTTACCATGGTAGGAAACACAGATATATTTAAACATTATTTATTTATGTTCTCAATCTATTTCAACATTTGAAAGTCAGAGTTATCACATCTCTGATATTTTTGTAAATATCTTTATTGACAGTTTTGTATGAATGAGCACATTTGTAGCATTTTGTTGAAAATCACACCGGTTATATTTTAGTACAAAGTATCACTTCTGTAAAAAATTAAGGAAATCATTAACTGTCACATCTTCAAATCATATCCTGTTGGTACAAACACTAACTTTGTAACATCAGAGAGTGGAGATCACATCAGAAACTTTCTTCTCGTCTTTGAACAGTGTTTTCAATAACATCATTGCACCTTTCAAGACCTCTCCGTCCGAAAAGGCTTTCTTGTACTTTATTAAAAATAATTGTGCATCTCTAAATTAAGCTTCCGTTGCTTTTTGTGACTTGTTCACCGGCCACGTGAAAAGAGATGCTGCTGCCCAAAGCTGCCTTTAACTCATGGCTTGTTCTGCCCGCAGTGCTGCAGGTGGGTAGTTAGCATGGCAGCTTCTGTGACACGTACCGAAGTGTCTCCACAATGTGCCGCTTTGCCGTCACCCCGCAAATGAGACATACACACTTTTCTTTCACTGTTGTAAAAATGATTGTGAAAATAGTTAGTTTTCTTTCGCTTTTCTGCCATGTTTAGCGTAAAAAACTCACCTAGCGCCCCATCGTAGCTGCTCCTGCTAGCTTGTCTCAGCGAAAAGGGAAATGGAGATTTAGCTTGCGCGTGGATCCTACAGGGTCAGAGTTCATATATACATAAAACATTTTTGTTTTTTAAATTCTATATTCAATATTGTCATTTTAATTTTAGTGTTATTGATTTAAAGAAAAAACATGGTGACTAGCGTTACTTTTAGAACATAGCGTTTCATATACAATACTAATGACCTAGACACATTTAAAATTTAAATATTTAAAGTTATTTAAAGTATTATAATATTTATATATTGTAGCAACATCGGAAATAATATTGAAGTGACGTTACCTACTAAATATGTTCTAATTCTCTAATGCAATATTGTAAGAATATTATGCAGGATAACAAAACTAATTAAAATTGTGGTTCTTTTCTAAAGTGTATTCTCCTTTTGTGGGTCAGGACTTGTCAATAGTATTTCCCATCCCATACATTTTTAATGCAGTCCTGTTAAAAATATCTAAGACATAGGGAAACATATTTGATGATGTAGCAGACACATTTACATGGTTTTAAGACGACAGAATGATTTCTCCTCT